>NW_015655588.1:234525-234964 GCF_001515625.1 Sinocyclocheilus rhinocerous | reverse complement strand
ATCAAAAGCCCTGTATAAAACGAAAAAAAAAAAAAGACATTCTAATCTTACTGGTTAACGATCGAATAATGAGCTTCGTTTGACGGCCAGGAAAATAAAAATGAACAAAATGCTGTCATTCTACAATTCTCCACCGTATTTGCGCGCAAGTTCAGGTAACTCAAAAACGTGCATACACGAGCTGAGACCAGATGTGAGATTTGATCATAGCCACCGCTCAGGGATGGGCAGTATTTCAGATACATGTATTTAAAATAAGTATTTGAAATACAAAATAATATTTTGTATTTTGTATTTGAAAGCCTTCTGCAAAAATCAAATGTAATTTGTATTTAAATACATTTAAGATTACTATTTTTGTATTTTCAAAATACATAAAATACTTTGTGCCAGTCAACCTCTTTATCAGGGTGCTGATTTAGTTCAGACACACCCCCTC
>NW_015655588.1:211164-230520 GCF_001515625.1 Sinocyclocheilus rhinocerous | reverse complement strand
TTTAGCGGGCAGGAATTATTCATTCATTCATTCAAAAGGAAGCCTGGATGAATGAGTAATAGAATGTGATGTGCTTGGTGCAATTGCACTTATTATAAGTGTATATGTGTATGTCCTTTATACTTCTATGGCTCTCAATAGATTCAGTGGTTGGAGTTGGGTTAATACTCCTTGATAATTTCTGTTGCTACTTTCTGATTACGTTTCTGACTACATTTAAAATCAAAACATATTGATCATTTAATAATTGTTGTAATGCTAAAATGTTTGTTTTCAACTTCCAAATAAGTGTCCAGTGATTGATAAATAAATATCTGATTTCTGAATATTGTACCCTAATTGAAGTAGCTGTTTAAATAGGATCATGATTTTACATACCATTGCATGAATGACTGCCTGACACATAATATCTCTATAATATTATAATCTCTGTATTATATTTATGACTAACGATCAAATGATTAAGTAGTTACAAACTAGTTGCTATGAATACAGGTGCCATCAGTTGTCTTCTTATGAATGACTTGTTTGTCATTGAGTCAGTGTTGCTGATGCAAAGTAGGTCCTTTGTTACCAAACACCATGTAACTAAATTAGGATACAATTATGAGTCATTCACAAACTGTTGTGAAGGGATAGATCAAATAGGCCAATTGATGGATCATGGAAGGTTTGTGAAGAAATTTCATGCTCCCTTGTAAAAGTATTTTTTAGTATTTTTAAAATACAAAAATACAGTAGTTTATTTTGATACTTGGTGTGGCTGCTGTATTTTGTAGTTTATTTTGATGCACTTAAAATTAAGGTATTTGGTATTTTATTTTAAAATACATTTTGATGTATCTTTGCCCAACCCTGCCACCGCTTACATCCATATTGATAAATTCCAAGTTTTGCGTTGAAACGACCGTACGCCCAATTTTCTATCGTACGTTCATTTCGTAAATGAGGCCTATTATATTGTGCTTTATGGATCTGTTGGCAATCCTTGTGTCTGGACATTTGGGCAAAGTGTGCATACAAAATACTGTAGCTATACAGGTATTTATGATTTATATGTTGCTTTAAAAATATATTTATTTTTGTTTTATTTATTGAAAAATATTTATTGATATTTTTCAGTGTACAGTATATATGCATTGAACTATGGAAAGCCACAAGCACAAATTTTTTTTTTGTTGTTACTGCAAATGATCATGTGATTACAGCAAATGATCATGTAAATACCATATGTAAACATGATCATTTAAGATCATGTTTACACCTGGTATTTACATGTTTTTTTGTGTAAACGGGGTCTAAAGCGTTTTGTGATCACATCACTGAAACTACATATGGAGGTAGTCAGAAATGTGTGTTAACACATTGCATGTGTAGTGTAAAAATTCATCTTCATCCGTCCTGATGTGTCCCAGACATAGTAAAACTCTGCCTACTCACCGCCCAAAAATTTGATAGTTCTGGGACATATTGAGGAAGCGCACCAAAACAAACAATTCAAACTATGCTGTGTTGTACCAAAACAAATTAGGGTCGAAATCGCAGTTTCCCTCCTTATACTTTTATTCTCCTACTTTTCCTATACTATCGTAACATGGATTAATTCATTCAATAGTCTTTGTGTAAACTCAGCACACTCAAATTTAAGCAAACAAAGAATATGTTACTTTTACACACCAAACTGTCTTTCTGACAGTTACTTAGGAGTCCAGAAAACTATTTATATTATAGTCCCCTTTGTCAGTTTACTGTATATCACACCCATGCATCATGGCAGCCTTGAAGAATGAGTCTGACACCTGTAAGTGGTGAATCAGCTGTGGCTGGAGGCTGAAACCATTAGAAAAGAGTAGAACCACAGTGACTGAGGCCATTACTGCAAAAACAAGTGGAACTGGAGTTATTACAAACACAGCTAATACATTCTGATTGATGACAGCTTTCATAACAGTTACAAGGATTTTTCTCTTCTGAGAGCACACTTTGACACTCTTGAAGAAGTATTTGTGTGTGTGTGAAGGAGAGAGTGGTTTAAGCGTGGTATTGATCTGTAAATCTTTCCAATGACATGTTCTTCAGAATCATATTCATCTTCAAAGCTTCCATCTGTCAGATGGCCGAGCATTTAATGTGTCTGCTGGATGATACATCTCTGTCAAGGATGTTGAGATGCAGCCATCATTTGGAGAACCTGCTGTTCTGTCCTGTCATTCCAGTCACAGCACACAAAAGCCCAGAGCACTGGAGACCCAGCCTGCTTATTTAGTCAATGGGACCTTTCACAAACCATTTAGCTGGGTGAAAAGACCTGTCCTCTTTTACCAAAAAGAATGTCTCTAAAGCTTCTCTTGGGGCTTTTGCAAGCTGACAGCATCGTACACTCACAATTAAGACGTCCTAGTAACAACACACACCAGTGGGTGACTACTTTCCTTCCTTTGTAAAGGCATGGCTGCAAGTAAGTGTGACATCAAATTCTGGGTCCCAGGAGCATCTTTGCTCTTGATGTCCTGTTTTGATTAATTAAACTGAAGCTGCATAGCATCTCTTAGCAGAGACAATTGCACAAGTTAAATGTATTTCTGTCCAGATAGAAGCCATAACAAGGGAAATGGCCTTCACAACCACAGCATGCTGGTCTGTGCTGTAATACCAGTCCACTGGGACAATTAACAAGCTCAGTACATGGCGCTCCGGAACTAATTGTGTCTCTGTCTATTGGCATTCTATGTAGAAAGAGAGATGCATTTAAAGCAATTCTGTTTAAAGTAGTCATTATAATTATGAGATAGAATGGTGTGGATAATTTGGGTGTTTCTTCAATTTCTTCACTCTCTAACCAATTTATTTCATTTTTCTGAAACTTCATGTTTCTAAAACATTGCCACCATTTCTCAAATTATATACTTTATTTACGAACGTTCTGGGCATATAAGAGGTAAGAGGTGCACTCCTGTTTGAGTTCACAGTAAAGGCTGGATGGGCTCTATCAAACGTATTGCATACATGCTTACCCATCTCTCTCGGAGCACCGCATGTATAAAAAACCCAAGTAAACTGAGCTCTTGTGGGTTTGTCTGTGTTTTGTTTCTATGTCTGAGCTCAGATTGGACGTTATAAACAGAGAGGGAGCAGGCTTTGATGATAGGAGTGAAATAGCTTTCCACGTGTTGCGCTGTGGATCCTTAAGGGGCAGCTGCCGTGACTGATGTAATGGCAAGGCAATATCAGCAGCAATAGCAGGGAACTGAGACACGGCTTATAAGAGCAGGACCTGGGGGTTTGAAAAGGGATGGGGGTTAATGGTGCCGAGAGGAACAGCCGCAACATTGCAATCAGTTCCGCTGCTCTGACTCTTTCTGTCACCTGGTGGCTTTTCACCGCAACCATCATGGCATTTCAATATGTGGGAGTGCCTATAAGATGATAATAATGGCAGGATGAACCCAGAGTTAGTTATGTGACCCTGAAACACAGCCTCAGACTAGGGGAAGACTCTTACCACAGCAAACTTCTGCAGATATTAGATAGCGCTGAAAAATAGCAGACACACAGACTCCTTCAAGGCCAGAGCAGTCAGACTCTTATTTAATCTCTTCTTTGTTTTATTTCAAGGTTTATCTCTGTTTGATGTACGAGTGTGTCTTTGTGTTTCAAGGTTAGAAGGAAGCGAGATTCACAAACAGATCTGGAGTGATGAGAAGATTTTAATGGCTCTCTTGGGGAAGCCTGTGGTCTGTTTTGGTGAGATGTAAGACTTGTGGATGTCTCTGCTGGGACATTCCTGCATTTCTCACTCTCTTCACACAGCAAAGGCTTTGACACTAAAAGACTGTACATCACTTGTATTTATTCACAGTTTGTCTTAAAGGGGTCATATGATGGAACAATGAGCTTTGTAAAAATTGACGCGTTTCAGAAAGGCGGGGCATAGAGGAGAAACAATTATGTACAGTATGTGTAAAATAACGTGTTTTTTGAACCTTAAACCGCATAAACACATTTCATTACACCAAATACACAAAATAATGTTCTTTTTAGCAACATCATATGACCCCTTTAATTTAATTTCACATGCAAAGGGGCATTTCTAAAAGGTGCAGGAGTGGGAAATGGGCCTCTAAGGGGAAAAAATTATAAAATAAAAAATGATTAGCATGTATATAGCATGACCCCATTAATATCAGGTGTAAACAGGGCCTCTCTTTGGTTATGCATCTGTTTGTTTTGGTTGCCGCACCAATTTTGTAACTCATGCAAAAATTGCCTATTACTGATTGCTAATTCTCATTTTAAAATGTATTTGAACCTTTTAAGACTCTGACACACCAAGTTGACAAAGAACTAATGGCAATGAAAGCTGACTGTGTAACAGTGTAATTACAGACAGGGATGCACATAAGTGGTGCGCATGCACGACCAAAATAAAAATGCACTGGGTAAATAAGTTCAGACCGTTTATTTGCGTACTGACATGGTTGACAGCTGTTAATGCACAATCACAGATTTAGATCGACTAACTGTAATATTGTATAAGATTTCCAATCGAATTGAAAGCATAAATCTAGGCTGTGAGCTGCCGGTTTCAGAGCAAAACGCAAAACAGTTATTTCATTCACTGACGTGCTTCACTCTGCAGCGGTAAAAATGGCAGTGCATATACACTCTTAAAAATTAAGGTTATTTGTTGGCATTGATGGTTCCATTAAAAAACTTTAACATCCATGGAACCTTTCCATTGCACAAAAGGTTCTTTATAGTGGTAAAAGGTTCTTTAGATTATTAAACATTTTTTTTACACTAAGAAAATAATGTTCCTTTTAAGAACTGTTAACCGAAAGTTCTTTGGGGAACCCAAAATGGTTCTTCTTGACACATTTATGTTCAGTTAGATTTCTTGGACTTTTAGTTTTTATTCTTTAGTTCCTGTCTGCCTTGGTTTGACTTTCCTGCTTGTTGGCATAGTTACTGATTTAATTAGTTCTTGAGTTTAGCTGTGTGTCATTAATTTACCTTGTTTGTATCATTATTTAAGTTCTTTCTTTTCCTGTGTTCAGTGTCTGGTCTTGCTTACATTTATTGTGTTGTATCTCTCGTTTGTTCTGTTTACCTTGGCGTTTTGGATTAAAGACTTTTGTGGATTACTATTTTGGATTATCTTCCTGTCTGTCCACAACACAACACAGAAGACCACGGCTCAAATGAGTCACAATTTATTGTATTACATAGAGCACTTTTGCCGTCACCAGTCCCTATGACGATGAGACCCTGAAAACATTGTTCTGGATCGGGGATAACTTTCACCATCCAGTGGAGCTCCCAGACACCTCAGGACTTGACTGGAGAAAAGCCATTATCAGGTGTCTGGAGAGCTTCTGCCCCCAATCCAGAACACAGCCCGACCCAGAGCCCAGCCAGCCATCACCTCGCTGCACAGAGCCATTGCACGAGCCTACCACAGACAGAGAGCCCCGCACACACTCCCGCAGCTGATGGTGAGCTGCAACTGGACTCTGCTAGCATTTCAGATGTGTTTGAAGAGGATTAGTTCCTCTATGTTCCGTCCAGTCCTGAATCTCCTGCGTCTCCTGAGTTCCAGCCAGCCTCCCTCTCCCGCTCCCTCTCCAAGAGCCAGCCAGTTCCTCAGCCCTGTCTCCGCTGGTTCCTGCCAGCCCCTCAGCTCACCCTCAGTCAGCGCCATCTGGGTGCCTTGTCTCGCCTCGAATCTTCTTGTCTCCAGCTCTGCCTAGGTGTGAGAATCCCCTGTCTCCACATCCAGCTTCTGAGTCTTGGACTCCACCCCGGTCCTTCGATCCATCGGCTCCACCTTGACTCCTCACTCCCTCGCATCCACCATGGCCATCATCCCACTGGCTCCACCGCGCTCCCTCGTTCCTCCGGCTCCACCTTGGTCAGTCGTCATCCCTCCTTTGCTATGAGATTCCACTCCTCCGGCTTCGCCTTGTCCCTCCATCCCTCTGGCTCCATCTGCCTCCTCCTTCCCTCCGGCTCCACCTTGGTCCTCAGTCACTATGGCTCAGTACAATGTAAAACATGTATGTACAATGTAAGTGCATTGTATTACATATTTATTTGAACTGTTAGTACATAATAGTTAAAGACACTTGATATATGAAGTGGGTCCAAATTATTTGCTTCCAATAAATCTGTTATTGGATTATCTGTTGTTTTTGTCTAACAGTTTGTTTTCTTTATTAGCCTACGGCATGTCCTCTTAGGGGATCTCATTGTGTGTATTTGTTAGTGTGTGCTATATCTCATCCCTGAATGTATTGATGGTGTAAAACAGTTGGCGGCTCTTTTATAAAGAAAATCTGCTGCAGTTTAGGTTTGATTTGTTAGTGTTGCTTTTTCAGAGTTTTTCATGCACAGAACCATGAAATATCTTCTTTTCATAATTATCTGCTCTGGACCATTGAGTTGGAATGATATCAAACGGATACAGAGGTATAAAAATTAGGAGAATGAGGTAGTACCAGAAATAAACCGAGAGAGAGAGAGAGAGCGAGAGAGAGAGAATGGTAGAGCACTTTATGCAGTACAACTTTATTTGCTCACACTTTTATATCAGTTAATTAACTCTATGTATCGCCTGCCCTTGCATGAAGAGAATAAGTAGTATGTTGCTGTGATACAGTATTTTGTTAATTAAGATTGATTAGAAGGGGGTTATGGGTTATAGGGATACAACAGGCGTTGAAAGTGTATGGGGAAACCATTTTTCCCCCATAATTACCCATTAATTGTGTCTTTTGCTTCAAGTGATTGTAAAATCACAGTATCAATCAATAACAATTACATTTATTAAATACAACAAAATAAAATGTGTGCGTTTGGAGGGACTGCTGTAGGTGGGCTTGACAGAATATTTGGTTGCGGAGCATTTACTGGAGACATCATTGTCATTTGTTCTGCTTCTTCTTTCTTTATTGAAGCTTGAATCTTTTTCTTGTTTTTGTTTGTCAGTTCTTCAAGCTATAAATGAGTTAGTTTTCGTGGTAGCTCTTTCTCTTGGTTCTTGAGCTTTTGCTCATTTTTTCTGTGTTGTTCCACGGCATGAGACACATGGTCACAAAACTCTTTGTGTGTTTTAGAGTTTAAACCGACCACATCTTCCAGCCTGCTTTTTACGGCTGGCGGCATAGCATCAATCACAGCCTGTCTAAACAATGTTGCCATTAATGGGTCTCCTTCTGGATTCCCTTCAGTCTCTTGTTTCCACCTTTTCAGCTGCCTCTGGACATATGTGGTTGGATTTTCTGTGTCACCCAGATCTTGTCCTTTTAATGATTTAGGGTCCAGTCTGATTGGGCATTCCGTACGCAGTGCCTGCCACACTGCTGGACGGAATGCATCAAAAACAATTCCATCCATATTATGAGAGTTCACTGCTCTGTCCAGAGTAGTTGTTTGAAGAATTTCATCCATCTTTGCCCCTCCTACTATTTTAGCCAGCAACGCTTTAACGTCCCCCACAGCCAAAAGTTTGCCCATAGTTTCTTCCTCAAATATTCTTATCCATTTGCCGGCACCCTCATTCATATCGGGGAGACGAGTGACCAACCCTTCAAGGTCCTGTGAGGCCCAGGGAACATACTGTCCCTGTGCTCCCTTGATTAAAATTGGAAGTTGTGCTGCCAGTGGTCTGAGTTTCCCCTTTTCTCTGCCCTGTTCCCATTTTCCGTTATCAAATAACTCCTTTCCTTCATTCACATCCTCTGTACTGTCAAACAACTTACTTCTCGCTCTTTCTAAACTATTTACCCCTTCCTAATAGTAAACCAAATCTGTGCATGCAGTTATTTCTTCTGAAATAAAAACCCCTTTTATATGATTTTATTTTAGTTATTTATTTATTTTTTAATTCTGGAAGAGCAGATTTTAAGTGTCCTTACCACTAAGAGCACACCAGCAAACAACACAAACGAATTATATAAGCAAAATTACTTAACTATTCGGTGGCCACCGTGTTTGTGTTGCCTGTCTCAGTCAGCCCAAAGTGGTCGTCCACTCTTCTGCTCTTTTCCAGTCCTGCCGGGGTCGCCAATCTGTCATGTCTTTTTCCGCTGCTCTTAGAAATCACACTCAGTCTTGGGTTTTTGATGCCAGAAGAAACACACTTTATTTCAACAATGAGAATAAAGCGGAGATGCTCTCTGCAGCGAAACATCTCCAGAATTTCTTTGTGTCTTCCTTTTTATACATTTGGATTTGGAGGCGTGGGGTATATATTCCATACAGTTTTCCATACATAGAATGGTTCCTTTGTGCATACAATTCTCCCTAGAGAGAAAGCCCCCCCTCTCTAGTCTTGTTATGGTAAAGAAAGCCCCCACTTATGTTTTTTCCAGATGTTTCTCATCTGAGGTCTGTACTTTCTGCCACGTAGGCCTGTTTTTATACACAGGCATATGGGATTATAATGGAAGTATAACTGGATATATTAATGGCTAGATTCGCCTTGATTATACTTGATTAATTCCTATTTGGATTAATAAAAATCTTCTACAGATGTTGCTAATTCCCATAAATGTCTAATAAACTGCTGCACAAAACCTCTGCTTTTGAGTCCTCCTTTCAAGCACCGTGACAGAATCTACTGACCAGTCATAGACTCAGCAGAGGAATCAGACATTCACCAAATCCTGAGGCAGCAAGGCATCCTTCTGGGAAGACAGCAGGAGGAAATCACCGCCTCTCACCACGCCCTCTCGGAGCTGTCTCTCCAGCTTACCCAGCTCACAGAATGGCTTGATGGGTTACAGATCAACTCGCTGGCAGCTTCTATTGTACTACCTCTGCCCAAACCTGAGGTGGCCGTACCTCGTCGTGCCAAACCTCACCTAAATCCACCTGCTCCATACTCCAGTGAGCCCAATTCATTCCGTTCCTTTCTGTCACAGTGTTCTCTGAATTTTTCACTCCAGCCCTCCTGTTTCCCCATGGAGCAATATAAAGTGGCCTTCACCATCACACTTCTGATCGGGCAAGCAGGAGAATGGGGAATGGCCATGTGGAACAATGAACATGAGTATTGCATCTCATTCAAGGATTTTTAGGAGGAGCTCCGCAAGGATTTCAACCGCTCCGCTCTGGGGACAGAGGCAGTGCGGGCTTTATCATTGCTGCAACAGGGTGAAGAATCGCTATTCTTTGCCGTTGATGTCATCGGCCTTCGAGCTCTTGCAGGGGGTGACCATTTTTATGAAGTTGGACCTCCACAATGCTTATCACCTAGTTCGGATTAAAGAGTCGCTTTGTTTCGGTTCCCATCCTTAATACTCCTGATCCATCTCGTCAGTTCGTTGTGGAGGTGGATGCATCAGAGCTGGGAGTGGGGGCAGTTTTGTCCCAGAGATCACCTTTGGATGACAGAATGCATCCCTGCGGTTTATTTCCTCATCGTTTAAACCCCTCGGAATGGAATTAAGACATCAGGAATAGGGAGTTACTGGCTGTTAACCCTCGACGGCAACACATCAAACCAAGCTGTATTCATGTTACTGTAACTCTTCAACCGTTTGCAATATCAAAATAATTCAAATTGCTCTTGACTGTACACAACATGCATATATATATATATATATATATATGGCTTAAGGTAATTTCTTGCTCTCCATCTGCAAATGATGGCAGAATTCCGGGAAAGCGGGAAGGAAGGATTTGAATGGAGAGATACGGAGCCTGGCGGGTTATGGAGTTTTGGATTGCATAAAATAATAAAAGAAATTAACAAAAACATGGAGAAGCAGGAGTACACAGCACAAGAGGCGACTGGGATGATTTGTGATGAGACCTGGGAGGAGGCTGAGCGAGACTTTTTCGCATGTGGTGTGTGCATCTGTATAACGTGTCCATTCGTGTAAATGTATAGGTGCATATGTATATACATGCATGTGTATATGTGTGCGTGTATGAACAAAAAAGCCTCCTGAATGAAAACTATGCAACCCAGTGTCATAAAAAGACTTGTACATATGCAATATAGTTGATTATACTTTTTTTTTTTCTAAATAAAAATCTTACATTTATTCCTGATATTTTTTTTATTTTTGTCTATTTAAATTCTGTTTACAAACTCACCAAATACATTAATGGCCAATAACTTAATTTTTTTGAAAGCCATTTGTTTTCTGAAAAACAAAAAGAAAAATGACACCTTGCACTTGAAAATAGCACATTCTGTTAGAATTTTACAGTCAAATAAACAAAATATGAGAAAATTACCTATTTTAACCTCAGGTTTTAAAGGTTTAAGTCGGCGTTGGAGGAGTGGCGCCACTGGTTAGAGGGCGCGGAGGTCCCGATTATTGTTTGGACCGATCATAAAAACTTAGAGTACATCCGCAAGCTAAACGGCTAAATTCTTGACAGGCTCGCTGGGCACTGACTTTTGGTCGCTTTAATTTCAACATTTACTGCCCGGGGTCCAAGAACGGTAAACCTCCCGATCGAGTCGTAGGGATGGTCACCTAGGGGGTGGAGTCCAGAGTCCGCACTGCTCTGAGTGACGTCACGTTTCCTGCGTGGTGCCCTGAGAGCCTGTTGTTTGTGTCCGAATTAGCGTCCTACAGTGGGGCCACTCATCTGTACTAGCTTGCCACCCAGGAGCGACTCGTATTTGCAGTTTAAACAAGCAACAGTTTTGGTGGCCGTCCATGGCAGGGGACGCTCATCAGTTCATGTCGGCCTGTCCAGTTTGTTCGGCAGGCAAGGGCTCCAGTCGACCCCCTTCGAGGCCCTGGTCACACATAGCTGTGGACTACCCCTAGCGGCAACACGGTAGTCCTCACTGTCGTGGATCAGTTCTGTATAACTGATGTAGGCCTATTGGTTTTATTTCATACTGTCGTGGACCAGTGCTGTATAACTGATGTAGGCCTATTGGTTTTATTTCATTTTTCCTTTTTTTTATTTTTTTTTTTTTTTATTTAAATATTCCCAAACTTGTTAAATATATCATGAAATATATTGATTCTCGAATGTGTAAGTAAATTAATTTTTGCAACTATAACGGGCGATGGGAAAGTAGCCAAATGTAAGTGTAATCTATTACCTACTCAGAAAGCCGTGTTTTTACTGAAGTACTTTACTTATGGGTGTCATGTAATAAAATATTTTTGATACGACTGATTTTGTATTTAACGTGAATTTAATAAAAACATTGTAGGTTACTTTTTATAACACTTTCATTGTACAGAAAGTAAGCCAAGAACATTTACATTATCAAATAACGAGAGTTTAAGCACTCTCAAAAACTTCTGTTTGCCTATAATCAATGAAGCTGATGCGCAGATTAGCTCTAACATCACTGAATCTGCTGTTAAAAATGAACCAACCATTCATCATATCATCATGCAAAACTAAGAATTAGAATAATTGTAATGTGACGATAGAGTGCAGGTTGGGGTGGATGTATAAATCTGAGAAAAATATAGGTGCGGGTGTCAGACTCTGGTCCGTGTTTTGTATGTGTTTTGCTCCTCATGTGCCTTTCTGTGTTTCCTTATTTGGTCATTTTCCTGTCCTTGTTTAGTTTAATTATGATTCCGTTCAGCTGTGTTCTATTAATTATCCTTGTATTTAAGTTCCTGCCTGTTCAGTTTCCCTTTTGTCTGGTCTACTCGTTATGTGGATGTGTTTCCTACTGTCTCGAGTGTTTATGTACCCTGTGTCTCATGGATTAAAGACTGTTTACGTATATTCCTCCTCTCCTCGCTCCTTAGTTCCTGTTATCCTCGTGTGTGTGTCGTGACAGAAGACAAGACCAAGACAGTAAGCGGCGCCCCTTCTCCCATGTTTTTATTTCCATTTTTTGTCATCTTTTGTGTTCCCTTTTCCTCTCCCCGCGGTATGAGGACCGCCATGTCAAGCGCGCCGAAGACAAGCCCAACGGCCGCTCAGAAGTCAAGTTCGCCGGCCGTGCTGTTGTCATGCCCGCCGGCCACGGCTCACTCCAGCCCACCGGCCGCGCCGTTGTCAAGTCTGCCGGCCACGGCTCCCACAAGCCCGCTGGCCGCTCCAGAGTCAAGTTTTCCAGCCACTCCGAAGTCAAGCCCGCCGGCCGTGGCTCCCCCAAGCCCACAGGCCGCTCCCGAGTCAAACCCGCAGGCCTCCCCAGAGCTCGCTCCAGTGTCGGATCCAGCCCCGGAGCTCGCTCCAGTGAGGGCTCCTGCTCCCGAGTATAGCCCACGGAGGGCTCCTGATTCCCCGTCGAGCCCAGGGAGGGCTCCTGTTCCCGAGTATAGCCCATGGAGGGCTCCTGTTCCCGAGTATAGCCCACGGAGGGCTCCAGATCCCCAGTCAAGCACAGGGAGGGCTCCAGATCCTCAGTTAAGCCCAGGGAGGGCTCCAGTCCCCTGTCATGGCCCACGGAGGGCCTCGGAACCCGTAAACGTCCCCAAGTATTTTTTTGGTGGGGGGGTAGTAGGGCTCCAGCCGTAGAGGCCAAGGCGGGGGCTGGGGCCGCGGCCTCGGAGGCTGCTTTGCCATGGCCTCCTGAACTACCTGCTCCGCCATGGCGCCCCGAACTGCCAGATCCGCCATGGCGCCCCGAACTGCCAGATCCGCCATGGCGCCCCGAACTGCCGGATCCGCCATGGATCGCGGAACGGGTGCCGCCCTGGAGGCCTTCCATCCGGTAACCCTGCTCATAGAGGCCTCCAGAGCGCACACCACCCCTCCCCCCCATTGGATGTTGTACGGCGCGGGACGCGCCTTCCGGGAGGGTGGAGTTATGTCAGACTCTGGTCCGTGTTTTGTGTGTGTTTTGCTCATGTGCCTTTCTGTGTTTCCTTATTTGGTCATTTTCCTGTCCTTGTTTAGTTTAATTATGATTCCGTTCAGCTGTGTTCTATTAATTATCCTTGTAATTAAGTTCCTGCCTGTTCAGTTTCCCTTTTGTCTGGTCTACTCATTACGTGTATGTGTTTCCTACTGTCTCCAGTGTTGATGTACCCTGTGTCTTGTTAGAACGAGCCGTTTTAGGGGGGCGTGGCAGAGTCGTAACTTTGATAAAGAATATCTCTTTGGTTTTGAGACTTTAGTCTTTGCAACTTCAGGGATCTTATCTATGCACAATCAGCTTGTAACACTCCAAAGAGAAAGGAAAACTTGAAATCGCATCATATGACCCCTTTAAAGACTGTTTACGTATATTCCTTGTCTCCTCGCTCTTTAGTTCCTGTTATCCTCGTGTGTGTGTCGTGACAGTGGGTGGATAATTTGTTTAAAGCAGCATATTCTGGTAATGTTTGAGCTGATCCGTGCATCTCTAACGGGCAGCTCTGGAGCTCTCACTCATCCCTGGATGTGTCACTAGACTCACTACATTTTGGATGTTGCTAATTCCCATAAGTGTCTAATAAACTGCTGCACGAAACCTCTGATTTTGAGTCCTCCTCTCATGCACCATGACACTAGGATGTTTAAATTTTTTCATCCTAAAATTTGTCATATCTGGAAAAACTTTTAAATTGAGTGTAGTTTTCACACGTATTATTCCAGCAGAGCTGATCCATTATTCTCCACAGACAAGTCTGTCAGCCAAGTTTTTAATGGCGTCGCTCTCTCACACACACGCATGCTAAAGAGCCAATGTGACCTTCAGCAGGCTCTTTTGTGTTGTGTTTCTAAAAATAAAGCTGTGATCAGTGAAGAAGAGGGGTGTCTCTACCCATGGGCACACGCTCAAAGAGAGAGTGTGAGAGAGGAGCCTACTTAACTCTTTCACCATTAAAGAGACAGTGAGGGGAGGTGTGAGGGGGAAGTGTGTGTGAAGACCTTACATGGACAGTCTAGTGCTGGCAGTGAATTGAGGAAAACTAATGGATGAAAGAAAAGCAAAGCCTGTATGCTGAGAGGAGAAAAAGAGGGCTGAAGACGAAGTGAATGTGGGGATGGATATCGATGAGCGTGTAAGGCTGCAGTGCTGAGTTATGAGAGGAAATATATAATTTCAAAAGAAAACAGTTTAAATGAACAATCTCAATTAACCATCATCTATAAAGCAAAAACAATTAATCAGATCAATCTAGACAAATGAGGCTTAAAACAGACAGCTTTAGATTACTGTGATGTTCTTGTTACTGCAGTGCAATCATAATAGACAATTCTCTACATCTTTTGAATTATTGTATTGAGTTTAATACCATTATTTTTAATCATTTTTTATTTATTATTATTATTATTTGTCTGTAAATGTGTGTAAAAGGTTTTCATCTCTTTATACTTTTCCAATTCTGAAAGTTTTGACAAAATAAATATAAATATATGGCAGGGAATTCTTAGCCCACTTGAAATCTTCAAAACTGTTTACATTTTAATAACATATTTTCAAAATCAGCAATAACATTGGTATCATTTTTTTGTTTTCTCAAATCATGCTAAAAAAATAATGCTTAAACAATATTTTACAAACTAATCCAGTTAACACTATTTGGCATTCTAGAAAAAGGTGATTGTCTCTTTTTACTGAAACGTGGGGTTTCTACAGCATCCATGCCATATTGAGCTTATACTCTCTCTGTTTAGTATAATATTTACAATATTACAGTCTCTGTGGAATGGTCTTGGCCTTCATTTTCTACATTTCAGACAGCCATGGCATTCTAAAAATATTCACATACTCAAATAATATATCTCGGTATATATAGCACTGGAAAAACAGACAATCAGTGTGGTCTCTCTCAATGATTCCCACCGATTGGCTGCTTCAACACAAATTCAACATGCTCAATCAGCCAGAAATGACAGCATTACATTGGCCAAAGGCATTTAATAACTGAAGTATTTTGTCTGAGTCTGAGTGTCCCAGAGATTTCAATTGAAAAGTATGAATTCTTTATCCAAGTTGGAATAACTTCTGAGGAAAATCAGACCTGGTGACCTTTTCAAGGCATTGACATAACCTGAACAATATCAGTAACAATCTATAATTTCCTATGTTGGTGCAACGTGATATTGTGCATTCCTGCTGGTTTCCGTATGTGTGTTGTACTGAGCCTGTGAATGTGTGCATACACGCATGTTTTTATGAACATGATAATAGCATGCGTTGAACAGCTGGATGGACAGATGTCTTCCATCAGCCCTTGTGTTGTAAACATGTGTAACGGCCCACTCAAGGACTTTCTTTCTTATTTTTCTTGTCCCTCTTCCTCATTTCCCAGACCATCAGGACAGTGTTACTGCTCCACATATCTGCTGTTGTTAAAAACATCAAGATCTGAGTACCTGTGTGTGTTTGTGTGCTAGAATAATGTATATAACTGAGAATACTGCATCATGCAGTTATGTGTGTGTTTAAAATCTTAAAATAGGTTAATTCTTGTGTGTAATGTTTGAACTTCCACAAGAACCAGTTCTGAGATTGTTTGTTGCATATAAAGCACATACAGTAGAAATTCCGTTGAACATATTAGATGTGCTCTATATATGTGCATTTACCAATGTTTATTTGTAAATGCAAGCTTAAATTAAATCTGTTCATCATAAGGATTTGTTTTATGATGTCTTTATGGACTTTTTGAAGCATGAAAGATTTGGTTAAATAGATTTTCAATAGATGGACAGAACTTTCTCAGGCTTTATTAAAACTATCTGTATTCTCTTTTCAAACATAAATAAAAGTCTTATGGGTTTGGAATGACATGAGGGTGAGTAAATTATGACAGAATTTTCATTTTTGTGTGAACTATCCCTTTAAGTACATGTTTAACGAGACTATGTACATGGATTGCATTTCCACTCACATATGTGTTTGTGTACTTGTGTAAAGGAAGCACCACTGAAAATGTTTAACTGTATACTATAACATATACATATACTAGGCCTATACCTCTGAGGTGGGTATAAGATGAGAGAATAAAATTACAGGTTTTCAATTTCCCTTTTTTCTGAGACAATGATGTAGCCATTATCACCGATGTGTAACATGTTATTTAACAGCATGTTTACCCAGAAAATCAAGTGCGTGTGTGTGTGTGTGTTTATTCTTTTAATAGGTTCCGTTATGGTTGGTGAGTCTAAAGGTAATCCTGCTCTTTTCGTCAGACCTTTAATATTATTCGTGCAACTAAATGGTTTCGAGTGTTCAATTGTTCTGTAGGCTTAATTATGAGCAAAGGTGAAAACTCATCTGTTAGTTCTCTAACAGAGCTCAAACACTTACTTCACATCCTCAACAGCCACAACCGCAACATCAATTGCTTTTCTTCACGCCTGTTTGGATGTTGCTCTTGAAAGTGGGGAAACAGTTAAGAGACTCATTCTCTCTATATCTCTTCTCATTTATCTCACTCTATTTACTTTATTAAGATCAGTTTCTCTCTCTTCTCACTATCTCTCTGCTCATCTCTCAGTCTCTTATTTTCTCCTTGCATCTGTCTGATTTGTCTTTCTTTTCTATTTCTCCATAGGCTTCATTTTGTGTCAGTGGGGCCAGAACTGGCGTGTTTTAACTTTCTTTATTCTTTTAAGCACAAATCAGATCTCTTAAACTGAGATCAAACTGTTTGATGCCAAGGACCAAAATATACCATGAGCCCCTTGCAAGGTCCAAGGCTCTCTTCCTAAAATATTAAGGCAACTGAATATCTTTATAAAGATATCTTTATATCTTTATATTTAAATTTAGAAACTGAGAACATTGTAATTATAAAGAAATATTTTTTGTAAATAACAGCTATACTGTTACTATATTGAAGCCAAAACAAGTGATGGAAACGTTACGTGTAAAGATTTCATTACGTGCCTCTTTTTTTCTATATAATATTAATGAATGAGAACCTGAACAAAATATTTCAACAACCTACAAACATGATTTCTCCAGACCCAAGTTTGAAAATTTCTATGACAAATGAGTTTGCCTCAAATTTGCAGCCATTTTTTTCTGTTGCAATGTTGGTGTAATTACTGTTTTGACTTTGTAGGGCAGCATTATTAAAACAAGAAAACAATTAACTGTAAAAAATAAATAAATAACCTTAGTTCAAGATATTTTACTCTGAAAACAATTAAATTTAGCTTACACAGTTTTTTCCTCAAACAACTTTATCTTGTTTAAGAATGTTTAAACAATTTTGCTGGAAATTAAGATAATTATACCTCTTTTAACTTGTTTCTTTTGTAGTGTACATCCCTGCCGGGATATGTCCCCACTTCCCCTAACACAAATGACGCCATCCTCCCCATCACCTTTCTATCAGAATATTTTCCTCTACAAAGAGATGGCAGGTGGTGGACATCACCTGCATCTTAGGAGCAAAGCCTCTCTATACCCTGAACTGCAGGAAAAAGCGATTACTGTGACCTCCAGAGCCTGCAGTGGGGTAAATAACTTGCCATCAGCGAGTGCTGAGAGTGAGGCAGAGTGTGACGGACGCACATACACACTCCTCTCTCATGTGCCAGCCTTTAATAAGAAACTCCTTTCTCCTCTGAAACATGTGTCCTCTCCTTTGTAGCTCTCCCCATCTCTACCCTTCATTCTCTACCCTCCATTTCTCATGCCCATGCATGTACATTATTCTTTTATTCCCTCTCTCTTTTTTCACCCTCTTCCTCCTTCTTCAATCTCTAATGCAGCTGAGCTCCATCACTCTTCCCTGGGCACCTCACCACCTCCCTCTCTTGCTCTCTCTCTCTGTGATAATTAATCAGCCTGTCTGCAGCAATGTGGATTTGTCTGCTGTGAGCTGGGGAGTGATTGTGTAGTTGTCAGTGAGTATCAGGCTGCTGATATAAATCTTAATATCTTACTTAAGGCCTTGATTCATCATTCAGCTGATGTATTAACTGAACCTCTCCTCTAATTCATCAAATAAATACCAGCTCAAATACTGAACAGCCACACAGCCAATTAAAGCATCACAAAAACCGACTGGTATAAACAATTTTTTGCCTTCACTTTTTCTTGCTTTTTAATTTTTTGATTCACCTTGTTGAGAAATAACATCTTTATTTCAAGCTTTTCTTTCTTATTTTGTGTTTACAGATTTCTTTGCATTGACAGCTGTAACGAGTATTCCCAGTTGAGTTCAAACCCAAGTTCAGGGTTTAGTAACATTGAAATGTACGATCCAGGACAAGATGTGACAAGAGCAATTCAAAAAATAAAAAATACAACAATGCTAGAAAAAGATGTGTGCAGGTCTGTGTCTACATTTGCAGACTATTACACAATTTTACACCATTATACAGTATGTAATGTGAGCATTGTGTACACACTGAAAAAGACAATTACATATTATGCACTTCACAATATACCTGCTCACCTGGAAAAAAAAAATGAAATGTGGAATATTGGACACTTTATGCACTAGTTGTAGCTTAGCAGGATGGATGGGGATAAACATGCTAAAGCTAGCAGCAATACATCATATGCATTCAAAACATGATTTCCCTCAATTTGAAACAGTGAATGTTTTTGTTAAGAAAGGTTCCTGTAGCTTAAATAGTGGAACATAGCAAGCAACAGCACAGTCTTGGGCTTCATTCACAAGAAATATATGAATTGATAAAATGTACTGTATATCTTGAATGTATAGTAATGTTAGAGACTAATGTAAGTGTCTTCCAAATGCATGAATGTAAATATCAAAAAAAAAAAAATGAATACACTAGATGGCCAAGTGTGTAGTGTAAGTACACTGTGTATTGTATATCTTTTAAGACACAGTGAAGGAAGAAAACAAGGTATATTAATACACAATGAACAATGAAAACCTGATCACAATCAGCATCCCCATTCATCTTAATTGCAGTTGTTTGGTGGGCGCAGGACCCCCCAAAAGTAGGGGCGTGTTGATCTATAATATAATATTTATATAATGTATATATGTTATGTTATGTTTATGTTTTGAATGTGTAACAAATAACAATAATAATGAATAATAGCAAATGCCCAACTCTGAGGTATGAGTTTCCCATGTATGCCGAAGGCAGCATCTTTCCTCCCAATAGCAACGTTCCTGGTTATAATGTTCTTGGAGTGAATGTTTGTGTAGAATTTGTGGTACTGGAAATAAACAAGACATTCATTTTCAATAGACTAAACTTCACCAACATAATAGAAATATTAACCATATATATGTTGCTTGCATAAATGGTATTTAGCCAGAATACACAGCTTCTTCTGAATGGCCGTTAAAGAAATAGCTGACCAAAATTTAAAAAGATTTCTGAAAATTTACTCACCCTCAGGCCGTCCAAATATGTAAATGAGTTTGTTTATTCATCAGAAAAGATTTAGAGAAATTGGTAACACTTTACATTAAGGTTCCCTTTATAAAGGGTTTATAAAGGTGTTAATAAATAACTAATAACTCACTTACA
>NW_015655588.1:209635-210923 GCF_001515625.1 Sinocyclocheilus rhinocerous | reverse complement strand
AACCATCTTGATTTTTATTTTGGGGGAAAAATCATAAAAGCACAACCATGACTTGATGAGATATTAATATTGAAATTTTTAATTCCAATATTACCTGTGAACCTTAATGTAATGAACCATTAATTAATGATTTATAAACATTAATGACCTGTGAAAGTGCACCTTAAAATGAACACCTCTGAACCATTTATTAATGAGCTATAAATGTTAGTAACTAGTGAAAGGGAAACTTAATGTTAAGTGATCACCTGTGAACCATTTATTAATGAGTTACAAACATTAGTAACCTGTAAAAGTGAACCTTAATGTAAAGTGAACACCTGTGAACCATTTATTAATTAGTTACAAACATTAGTAACATGTGAATGTGAACCTTAATGTAAAGTGAACTCTTGTGAACCATTTATTAATGAGTTACAAATGTTAATAGCCTTTGAAAGTGAACCTTAATGTAAAGTGAACTCCTGTGAACCATTTATTAAACATTAGTAACCAGTCAAAGTGAACTTTAATGTAAAGTGGACACAATAATAATTGATTGATTCATTGATTGATTATTATTGCACACACAGAAAAAGTTAATAAATAAATGTTGCTGTTGCACTACATCAGTAAACAACTTTCAACTTGAAACCAAAAGATTAATCTTTTCTTTTACAGCACACTGGAACATAGCATAGCTTCACACAAAAAAAGTGGCTTATAAAAGTAAACACATTATAACTAAGCATCAAATCTATACAACAAAAATATTTGATAAATGCAAAATCAATAAAGGCACCTAAATATTTTTATTTTATCTAATTAACAGTTTTTAGAAAATAATTAAATCAATGACTGAAAGCACCGTTACAGAACATTATCATATTAATAAGCAATCAGTAATTACTTTTTGATAGCATGATAAAGCCCACTGTAACTTCAGTATTTGTTCATCCACACTGGCAGTAACGTTACCTGCACACGATCGAACCGTCCATGGGAGTGCCAGAGCGGTTATTTATTTGTATGGTAACTAATTAATTCAACTAGCAAAGCGATTACACATATAAACACTTGAAAAATATACTCTGCAGTAGGGATGTCAACGATTAATCGATGATCGATTAATTGTCGATAAGAGATGCAATCGATTAAAGCTATCGATGGTCTATGCATCATCATTCACTCATAACTACAAATTAAGCTTTTAATGTGATTTAAACTTTAAAAGTACATTAGTTCTTTTAAAGTTCTTAGTTCCAAACTACAAAGTTCTTCAACATGGAATGCAATAGAAATGTAGTAA
>NW_015655588.1:206780-209584 GCF_001515625.1 Sinocyclocheilus rhinocerous | reverse complement strand
TTTTCTACTAAACTAAGCTTATATACCACTCTTATTTTAAAAAGAACTAATAATTGGTTAAAAAATAATAGTTAAATGTGCTGTGACCGACACTTGACAATACGTTTTCCCGGAGCATTCAATGATGTCACTAAACGGTGAGGCCACAACTAAGAGCATCGTTCACAAGTTTCTGCACGAGCTTAGGGCACAGGTTTTCAAGCTTTGGGACCAAAGGGGAAACTTGAAGGAATATGTATAGCCTATGTAAGTAATAGGCCTAAAATAAAAATAACAATTTGTTTTCATTAAAAAAAAAAACGCAATATATCTGACTTCAAAAATAAAAGTAAACACTTTTGCGGATTATATCTTAGGCCTACTCCAAAAATTGATTTTTTTATGTTTCAGCTGTTCGATCGCGCCGGCGCCTCACGCGCACACACCCCACATACCTATTCTAGCAATTCAAACTTACATCGCAGTCTGTTCATTATCAAAATAAAATACAGTCAACCAAACATATACAAGGTTACACTGGTCAGTTTAAATAGACCGTAGTATACCGGTCCACTCTGCTGTTATGCCAAGGACTTTTTTGCTCATGTGAAGAGGATGATCTTTTCCGTCTATATGCGAATGCGTGTAAAGTACAAGCCTAGTTTACATTATAAATAATAGTTTAAAATTCAAATACATTGCGAATATGGAAACATTTGGATTTGTGCCGAATAAGACGTGAGTAATAACCTCCAAATACATCGTCAAACCCGTGCTCGCTCCGTCTCGAATGCACTCAAGCATGCACTGTCACAAACCGAATGCACTGTAAATGCCGGATTTTTAAAAACAAATAGGCCTACCGCAACGCAAAAATTTAAAATCTGACATTTTCCAGAACAGGATCCAGCAGGATCAAATTAAGTACTGGACATAATACTCACATAAAAATGTTTCATGTTAGCAACAGTGTGTTTTGCTGCAGCAGCGCCGATGGAAAACTTGAAACAAAAAGATTAATCTTTTCTTTTACAGCACACTGGAACATTACTGAGCATAACTTCACACAAAAAAAGTGGCTTATAAAAGTAAACTCACATTATAACTAAGCATCAAATCTATACAACAAAAATATTTGATAAATGCAAAATCAATAAAGGCACCTAAATATTTTTATTTTATCTAATTTAACAGTTTTGAGAAAAGAATTAAATCAATGACTGAAAGCACCATTACAAAACATTATCACATTAATAAGCAATCAGTAATTACTTTTTGATATCATGATAAAGCCCACTGTAACTTCAGTATTTGTTCATCCACACTCAGTAACGTTACCTGCGCGCGAGCGAACCGTCCGCGGGAGCGCTGGAGCGGTTATTTATTTGTATGGTAACGAATTAATTAAACTAACAAAGCGATTACACATATAAACACTTGAACAATATACTCTGCAGTGTCACCTCACAGTTAGCTGAGCAGTAAAATTAATAAACACAATGTGAGAGCAAGCTTCAGAGCACGGTGGAACAATCCTAACAGCATGACTTCTTCTTCTTCTTTGAAAACGTGACTTTACATCGGATGCTCGCTAGCGCCATTTACAGGCTTTGGTGACACACAGGCAACTACAGACACACAGGCTTTGGTGATGTGATCTTGAAAGAATACAATAAAAATGCATTGTATGCAATGAAAATTATTTTTATTAGTAGTAGTAGCTACTAAAAAACAACTAAAAACATATTTGTCACATATTGTATTGAAGGGCAGTGAGGAAGCAGGATTCAGATACAGCAGTACCTACTATTTTTATTAAGAAGATTACTGAACTCAGGGAAATGTAGGACAACAAACCATTCACATAAAAACGAATTCAGACAACCAAATACTAAAACTCTACTACTCTATACTGTAGGACTATAATAGACCAAAGGAGAAAGGAACAAAATACAACAGTATGCAATAATATAAAAAATAATCACTAAGCAAACAAACACAAAACTAAATGTGACATTATATAATTTTTTATTTGTTATGCACTGTTACATTTTGGAAATAAAAAAGGATCACATCACCAAAGCCTGTGTGTCTGTAGTTGCCTGTGTGTCACCAAAGCCTGTAAATGGCACTAGCAAGCATCCGATGCAAAGTCACGTTTTCAAAGAAATCACGCTGTTAGGATTGTTCCAACGTGCTCTGAAGCGAAATTATAATCTCACATAGTGTTTATTCATTTTACAGGTCAGCTAACTGTGAGGTGACACTGCAGAGTATATTGTTCAAGTGTTTATGTGTAATCTCTTTGCTAGTTTAATTCATTCGTTACCATACAAATAAATAACCGCTCCGGCGCTCCCGCGGACGGTTCGCTCGTGCGCAGGTAACGTTACTGCCAGTGTGGCTGAGCAAATACTGAAGTTACAGTGGGCTTTATCATGATATCAAAAAGTAATTACTGTTTGCTTATTAATATGATAATGTTCTATAACGGTGCTTTCAGTCATTGATTTAATTCTTTTCTCAAAACTGTTAAATTAGATAAAAGAAAAATATTTAGGTGCCTTTATTAATTTTACATTTATCAAATATTTTTGTTGTATAGATTTGATGCTTAGTTATAATGTGAGTTTACTTTTATAAGCCACTTTTTTTGTGTGAAGTTATGCTCAGTAATGTTCCAGTGTGCTGTAAAAGAAAAGATTAATCTTTTTGTTTCAAGTTTAAATTTGTTTGCTGATGTAGTGCAACAACAATAAAATTTATTTCACCAGAAAATTCTAACTTTTTCTGTGTGTGCAATAATAATCAATCAATCAATCAAT
>NW_015655588.1:205155-205583 GCF_001515625.1 Sinocyclocheilus rhinocerous | reverse complement strand
GTAATCGCTTTGTTAGTTGAATTAATTAGTTACCATACAAATAAATAACCGCTCCGGCGCTCCCGCGGACGGTTCGCTCGTGCGCAGGTAACGTTACTGCCAGTGTGGCTGAGCAAATACTGAAGTTACAGTGGGCTTTATCATGATATCAAAAAGTAATTGCTGTTTGCTTATTAATATGATAATGTTCTGTAACTGTACTTTCAGTCATTGAATTAATTATTTACTCAAAACTGTTAAATTAGATAAAATATAAATATGTATATTTTTTGGTGCTTATACTTTGATGTAATACTTTATTGTGTTTCTGAATTGTTTAATGTGAGTTTACTTGTATAAGCCACTTTCCATGTGCAGTTATGCTCAGTAATGTTGTTTAAGTAGTTTTGTTTACTGATATAGTGCATCAATAATAAAATACATTTAAC
>NW_015655588.1:201061-201841 GCF_001515625.1 Sinocyclocheilus rhinocerous | reverse complement strand
GCTGTTAGGATTGTTCCAACGTGCTCTGAAGCGAAATTATAATCTCACATAGTGTTTATTCATTTTACTGCTCAGCTAACTGTGAGGTGACACTGCAGAGTATATTGTTCAAGTGTTTATGTGTAATCTCTTTGCTAGTTTAATTCATTCGTTACCATACAAATAAATAACCGCACCCGCGGACGGTTCGCTCGCACGCAGATAATGTTATTGCTAGTGTGGATGAACAAATACTGAAGTTACAGTGGGCTAGCCTTTATCATGATATCAAAAAATTATTACTGTTTGCTTATTAATATGATAATGTTCTGTAACTGTGCTTTCAGTCATTGAATTAATTATTTACTCAAAACTGTTAAATTAGATAAAATATAAATATGTATATTTTTTGGTGCTTATACTTTGATGTAATACTTTATTGTGTTTCTGAATTGTTTAATGTGAGTTTACTTGTATAAGCCACTTTCCATGTGCAGTTATGCTCAGTAATGTTGTTTAAGTAGTTTTTTTTACTGATATAGTGCATCAATAATAAAATACATTTAACCGAGAGAGAAAAAAACTTCTGTGTGTGCATTAATAATTAATAAATGATTAGTGTGTCCACTTTACTTTAAAGTTCACTTTCACAGGTTAATGATGTTCATAACTCATTATTAAATGGTTCACAGGTGTTCACTTTTAAGGTTTGCTTTCACAGGTTACTAACGTCTGTAATTCATTAATAAATGGTTCACAGGTGTTCACTTTACATTAAGGTTCACTTTCACAGGTTACTAA
>NW_015655588.1:197927-200516 GCF_001515625.1 Sinocyclocheilus rhinocerous | reverse complement strand
AGGTTACTAACGTTTATAGCTCATTAATAACTGGTTCACAGGTGATCACTTTACATTAAGGTTTACTTTCACAGGTTACTAACATTTATAGCTCATTAATAAATGGTTCACAGGTGATCACTTTACATTAAGGTTCACTTTCACAGGTTACTAACATCTATAGCTCATTAATAAACGATTCACAGGTGATCACTTTATATTAAGGTTCATTTTCACAGGTTACTAACATTTATAGCTCATTAATAAATTATTCACAGGTGATCACTTTATATTAAGGTTCACTTTCACAGGTTACTAACATTTGTAGATCATTAATAAATTATTCACAGGTGATCACTTTACATTAAGGTTAATTTTTAGACGTTATTAACGTTTATAAATCATTAATAAATGGCTCATTACATTAAGGTTCACAGGTAATATTGGAATTAAAATTTTCAATATTAATATCTCATCAAGTCATGGGTGTGCTTTTATTATTTTTTTCCCAAAATAAAAATCAAGATGATAATTTTATCTTGATAAACAAAATATATTGGTTTCTAATTATTGCTTTGGATAGGCATCATTAACTTTTGCGGAGAAACAGTGTAGATTTTGGTAAGAAGCATTGTAGTCTTGCTATAATAATACATTTTTGCTGCATCATGAAATAAATCAGGAATCTGGTTTTGAGTGAAATAAGTATTAATAAATATATTTGTTAAGCATTTATAACATGGCTCACTATTTGGCAGGTATTGCATTAAAATCACCCTTTTACTCATGCATTTATAACTGCTTATCAATGATTTACAATGCATTTGTAAGCGAGTTATTAGTCATGTATTAACACCTTTATAAACGCTTTATAAAGGGAACCTTAATATAAAGTGTTACCGAGAAATTGAACCTTGCATCACTTGCTGAATGAGAGTTCAAACAGCTGATAAAAAATATCACAATAGTCCACAAGTAATCCACATGACTCCAGTCCATCAATTAACATCTTGTAAAGTGAAAAGCTGCATGTTTGCAAAAAACATAGAGATGTCTTAACTTTAAACCATCGCTTCTGCCCAAAATCCAGTCTGTAATCTTAATAATGCTTCATCCTTTGAAAATGTCCATCCCTTTTGTCCTCTCACATCAAAATCCACAGACATATTTATTTAGAACTGTTTTAGACTTTTTTGGCTTGTTCACTGAAGAAAGCAATATTATGGATGGAGGACTATTTTAGCTGGAAGCAATTATTTGAAGTTAAAACATCTTGATTCATTTGTTTGTTACAGACATGCAGCTTTCACTTCACAAGACATTAAATGATGGACCAGAATTGAGTACTTGTGGATTATTGAGCTATTTTTTATCAGCTATTTGAACTCTTATTCTGATGGCACCAATTCACTGCAGAGGGTCCATTGGTGAATAAGCGATGTAATGCTAAATTTATCTAAATCTGTTCCAGTGAAGATACAGAAGAAACGTATGTACATCTGAGGGTGAATAAATTTTCAGCAAATTTTCATTTTTGGGTGAACTATTCCTTTAATGGAGAATGATGCTTTTCCCCACTGATTGTGTAATTATGGCACAGACCAGCCTGGGTGAACAAGACCATGCCTTGACCTCGTTTGGTGGGATCTAAGAATTGATAGATAATTCATGAAAGAGCTACATAAGCAACAAAACTAGTTACAAAGACGCATTCAATGTGTGAGTGTGAGCCCTCTGATTTTGTTTTAACACAAGCATTGACGCAAATACAGTGTGTGTGTGTGTGTGAGAGAGAGAGAGAGAGAGAGAGAGAGAGAGAGAGTAAAAGCTGAAGGTTGATGAAATCTGTTATCAGTAGCTGGCTTTGCTGAACTGTGGAAATCTGTACAGAGAGAGAAGCCATGTGGGAGAAACTTGACAATAATCTCATACTGGCAGACATGCAGCCAGCATATGAGGAACCTTTATTGCTTAAAAACCATAAAGGAACCCAGGCCATCCCATTCCTCACAGCTTGCTTATAAGGTTGTTAACAGACCCTGCGGTGTTGACCTTTTGATCAAAAACAGAGAGGAAGGCTCTCTTCGACCAGACTGACCTGAAACTGTCAGTGATTTTTTTGACCCTAACACAGAATTCTCTATTGTGTGAGAAATTAAAACTTCCATTTTTATCTTTGTACTCATGGGGCATTATCTTGACTGATTCCATAAATAGGAGCTTTCTGAATGGGTTGAATCACATAATCCGACTGTGATATTGATTACAAAGAATCGTTAGCTTGTGATCAATGTCCACATGGAAGAGGTTAGATTGGGTCATGACCTCTTACCCAGAGTACTCTTTTGGGAGTCAGGGTTTCAGACAAGAAGTGAACTGATCACCGGTTACTTGTCTGGTATACTCAGGAAACAAAATAAATCCACATAGCATAATCAAGAACCACAGATGGCTAGACACAATGCCGTTCAAAACTGACCAATCCTTGTCAAAGCCTAACGGTTGCTGTGCATGCATGCTCAGGGTTTGAGCAGTCTTCTCTTAGGACAATTTTCAGTCCAATCTGTACAGTTTCTTTAAATATATATATATATATATATATATATATAT
>NW_015655588.1:197258-197736 GCF_001515625.1 Sinocyclocheilus rhinocerous | reverse complement strand
CAGTGTTAATGTATTTGGTCTTGGCGGAATAGATCTGCTACGCTGCTGCTGCGGCAGAGCAAGTACGGAGACTTGTTACTGCCAATACATCCACAACATGCTGCTGTAAGCATGTAAGAAATACTACTGCTGCACATATAACACATATGAATAACCCCCACAAAGCAGGAGACACGTTACACAAAACAATACAAACCAATATATGCATGGCGCTGAATATAAGGATAAACTGCTGCATCAGTTGACATCCATGTATCCACACACATGAAGATGAACAGACAAGGAAAGACAAGACATCCCCCACAAAGCAGATCTATCGCCAATACATTTGTACTGCTGCTGCTCTGAAGAGCCATATAAACCGCATGTATTACTATCTATGTGTGCCTGGGCTACCACGCCGACCGGCTTAACGCTAGTGGCCTATGGCTATGTGTGCCTGGGCTACCACGCCGACCGGCTTAACAATAGTGGCCTA
>NW_015655588.1:196001-196915 GCF_001515625.1 Sinocyclocheilus rhinocerous | reverse complement strand
ATGAACAGACAAGGAAAGACAAGACATCCCCCACAAAGCAGATCTATCGCCAAGACATTTGTACTGCTGTTGCTCCGAAGAGCCATGTGAACCGCATGTATTACTATCTATGTGTGCCTGGGCTACCACGCCGACCGGCTTAACGCTAGTGGCCTAGGACTATGTGAGCCTTGGCTAACACGCCGACCGGCTTAACAATAGTGGCCTACGACTATGTGAGCCTGGGCTACCACGCCGACCGGCTTAACGCTAGTGGCCTAGGACTATGTGAGCCTTGGCTAACACGCCGACCGTCTTAACAATAGTGGCCTACGACTATGTGAGCCTGGGCTACCACGCCGACTGGCTTAACTCTAATTAGACACGCACTGTGTGTAATGTTAATCAACAAAATGGATATACGTTGCAATCCGATAGATAAGACCCCAGCATCCACCTGAGCAAATATCATAATTTAGTCATTTAATATCTGCTGTTACTTTCTGCACTTCATCAGTCCCAGCGGCAGCATAACAGCTCGTTAATTCGTGTTCGTGCAATGATGAGATGGACAAAGTTAGCTGATACATGCCATTTTACTCTCTCGTGTAGATAAAATTATCAGGGTTACAGTGCACAAACTCCTGGGTGGACTGACTTAAATGAACAAATAAAGCAGAATATAAACGTTCTTTCTCCGTTTTATGAATTACACAACACACAATAGCACACGTCACACAAGCACATTTCTCTGAACTACACTACCCATAATGCACTTCACTCTGAACTGCAACAACCATCGCGATAACTCTTAATTCCCTTCTCCCGCAACAATATTGTTGATATGACTGTGATAAGCGCGTGCTTCTGACGCTGCATGCAACTGAAATCAACCACGCACTCATCACAATGAAAACATCGACCTTAGAAATAAC
>NW_015655588.1:195426-195876 GCF_001515625.1 Sinocyclocheilus rhinocerous | reverse complement strand
GTGTCCTCAGAGCGATTACAAGCTCTAAACTGCCTTTTGCTCCAGCTAGCTGTATAAACATGCTAAATGCTGCTGCTAATATGCTTAATATTTCGCTGCTGCATACAATGCAAACTGCTAACATTACACTTTAAAATTGTTTACGGTTGCTCATTTTGTATTCAGTTAGGCAGACCACGCAAATATACACAGCGATATGGATTAAAAGAGCATTCACTTATCTTAGATGTTGATTTAGGCTGATCTGAAGTGCTTTGCCAACTGCTACAGCAAACAAAAGCCAGGTATTTGAATATTGAGCAGCGAGCTCATTGGCTACCGATACAGGAGAGAACCAATCAGCTGCCATGTGACAATGATGTCACCAGGTCAGATTGAGCTAGACCTATCGGACTGCGCCATCTAGAGTTTCATCCCAGACCTCTGCCTTTATGATAGCAACAGGGTTGG
>NW_015655588.1:191196-194126 GCF_001515625.1 Sinocyclocheilus rhinocerous | reverse complement strand
TCAGAGTGGGAATGTGACTTCAAACCTGTTGCCTGATGAGAAGGAAAGTGATGCATAAATTCATCTTTAACATTTTGTTACATGTCATATCTTGCTGTCAGACACATTTTTCATGTTGCAAAGCTTTCTTTTCTTTTTTTACATGCCAGTGGGATGTATTTTGACGTAGAGCCATTATATATCACTAAAACAAACAAGCCTAGCTCGCCTTGTGGAACAAATCCTGTCTTGTCACGATCCTGTCTAACTTAGGTCATCGGACCACGACAGTGACCTCATAAAGACTAGATTAGCATTGTATTTTACGGCTAATTAACCCCAAGCCTACATCTTAAGGCTGGATCTACACACTGATTCTGTTGCCGGTGAAATGAGGTGCGTTGCTCCGTGTCGACGTTAACAACGCTGTCATTAAAATGCTTGTTTCGGTTGCAGTTATTACATGCTATATCACACGCTTTTAACAGAGATTAGCATCTATATGCATTTTACGTCAACATGCACAGAAAGTGTGACTGAAGAGGGTTAGATTGGATTTGTCCTATGAATATTCATTTTCATAAACGCTCCTCATTAATATTCATGCATTCTCTCACATACAGGTCCTTCTCGACACCTGTTTAAGTGTTTAGATGGCTTTCTCGTCCTCTTTTTCAGCAGTAAAGTGAAAAATGAGAGTTGAATTTATATATTACTATAACCCACCTTATTGTTTTATTGCTTCTTGATAATTTGAGGAAAATACATATATACATATGCATTCGTTTTTTATTATAGTAATCGTTTTTTTTTTTGTTATATGAAATTATGTATATTGTTATTTATTCAAATGCAATAATTATAGTAATAATAATTAATATGGTGTTTTTTGTGCACTGGATTATGGGATGTTTGTGTATATGTGTGTGTGCACAGTGTTAAATGTAAATAGCCTTCAGATCTGTTGTCAACGTTCATCCCATTGTAACATTCACAATGCCTGTGTATTTATTCTGAAGGCAGCACTTACATGTATTTTGCTCATGCAGTGTGTCTTGCTCTCACCCCCAGGGCCAAGCCTCACACTCTTCAAATATTTAACACACACACACACACACACACTATCTGGCCTGTCTATGCTGTAGCCCATGCTGATTCAGCTCAGAACGCCAAACATAAAAACATAAACACATTGGGGGGGAAGTCGTGGCCTAATGGTTAGAGAGTCGGTCTCGTAACCCAAAGGTTGCAGCTTCGAGTCTCGTACCAGCAGGGATTGTGGGTGGGGGGAGTGAATGTACAGCGCTCTCTCCCACCTTCAATACCATGACTGAGGTGCCCTTGAATATGCACCTCAATATATAATTATAATCATTATATATAATATGCCCTATATATAATATTATTAATCTTCAAAATGATGTACACACAGATTCAGTATTTGCAACTATTGAACTATTGTATACTGTATATACACATATGTTCTTAGAAGTCATATGTAATGCACAGTGTCAGTCCCTGGTGTAAGATCTCTCATATTTGTGGAAATGGGCTGGAGAGCATTTCCTTTCACTCTTACTGACATGTTTAAGATCTTATTGGAATTGAGACATATTAAAATTAGTAAAGGGTGACGCAAGCAGAGTTAACTAACCTCAAATCAAAAGAGAGTCGGTCTCGTAACCCAAAGGTTGCAGGTTCGAGTCTCGTACCAGCAGGGATTGTGGGTGGGGGGAGTGAATGTACAGCGCTCTCTCCCACCTTCAATACCATGACTGAGGTGCCCTTGAATATGCACCTCAATATATAATTATAATCATTATATATAATATGCCCTATATATAATATTATTAATCTTCAAAATGATGTACACACAGATTCAGTATTTGCAACTATTGAACTATTGTATACTGTATATACACATATGTTCTTAGAAGTCATATGTAATGCACAGTGTCAGTCCCTGGTGTAAGATCTCTCATATTTGTGGAAATGGGCTGGAGAGCATTTCCTTTCACTCTTACTGACATGTTTAAGATCTTATTGGAATTGAGACATTAAAATTAGTAAAGGGTGAAGCAAGCAGAGTTAACTAACCTCAAATCAAAGCCTTCACCATCCTGTGCCTGACTAACGTGACAGCTAAAACGTGACAGTCCAGTGACACCTTAATCCGATAACGAGTGATATCCATCAAAGTCTTTATGAAGGATCGTTATGGAAGTATGAAATATAAGAGGGATGAAAGGTCAAAGTTGAAGGCCCTTGCTACTAACGGAAGCTCTGTAGAGCTCTTATGCATCATATGCGTAATGAAGGGTCACATATGCTAATGAAGGCCTTTGTTTCATTTTCCTGTGGGAAATGGTTAGGGCTATGACTCCTGTGAGTGACGGTCCTGATAACTAAGTGCTTTTCATACCCACTCAAATATATGACCCTTTGGACCACTGAATATGGAAAAGCAATGATTTCACAGTTTGACTTTTCAATAACAGAACAATGCAACTAAGGCATTTTTATCCTAATTTCAGCTGGAAGTTAAAGTAGTTAGATTTATTCTTTTGTAGTTTTGTGTCCTGAGTCCAAAGGACACACATGCATGCAAACGGGAGGCACAACCACAAGCTCTGCTATTCAGCACACTGGTGACCACAAAAACTTAGGCTACATTTACACAACAACGATATAGTCAAAAACTGAAAAGATTTCCCGGTAACACTTTATTTCGATAGTCCACTTTAGACATTCTGTTAACAGTAAGTAACTTTGCAACTACATGTCAACTAGCAGTTAGTAGAGTATTAGTAGACTGTCTGCTTAAAATCTTCTAACACTTTCTTTGTCAACTTATTCTTCTAACCCTAAACCTACCCTAACAGTCTACTCTGAGAATTAGTTGACATGTAGTTGACATATAGTTACAAAGTTACTTATAGTTAATAGAACGT
>NW_015655588.1:175910-190453 GCF_001515625.1 Sinocyclocheilus rhinocerous | reverse complement strand
GCTGTTGGTTGTAATATTGGTGAAGTAAATCCACACTTTGCTGAAGAAGCGTTAGCAAACTCTTGAGCAGCAACAACAGTACCATGTACTCTGCCATTGTTGTGTATGTTTGTTTGCGCTTGCCTTTAAAATAGACAAGTACTGCGCATGTCTACATACCTAACACGTACTATACACGCGCATGACGTCACCGTTTTCAAAGATTCCCGTTTTGGGTGTTTATACGGAAACGATAACAGTGGCATTTCAAAAACTTGCACTTTGAAACCCGTTTTCAAAAATATGCGTTTTCAGTCCCAAAAACGCCGTTGTCGTGTAAACGAACAGGCAAAACGCATAAAAAGTTTCCCGTTTTTGGCTGAAAACGTTGTTGTGTAAACGGCCCCTTAAACATAACAGAAACTGTGATAATAATAAGAGAAAAATGAACATAAAAGACTTACATGCTAGAAGCTAAAAATTCACTGCCCAGTTTCAGTTAATGCAACAAACATGATTCATGTAGTCATGCAATGGGTTGAACACAATTAAATTAAGTAACAAAATGTTCAGCAGTTGTTTTGATTTTGTAAAAGTAAAAGTGCACAGAATGAGTTACATATACACCTCTGAAAATAATTAAAAATACAGTTTGCAGAAGAATTTTTGAGGAATTCATAATTTGTTTTGGTTCTTGCACAATTCTTTTATTATGGACTTACTTAAACATAAAATATCTGATCCACTCAGTCAATGACATCCATATACAATGCCCATCGGACTATGGAAAGCCAAAAGGGTCAAAATATGTTTTAACAAAAATACAGTGAAATATCCATTCCACTGAGTCAATTGGTGCATCCCAATTTGTGTACTTATGCACTATTCTATGCCGTTTTGTAGTATAAAAAGTGCGAGCAGTGTGTTCACACTGAAAATTACAAAAAGAAAAAGTGCATATTTAATACCTGGATGATGCACTTAATAATATGAATAAAAAAGTGTGAAATGTTGGACACTTCATGCACTCAACTGTCGCAGCTTTATTTACATAGTGGAGGGGAGAGGGTTATCAGCAAAATAACCTTCTAAAATGTATACACTACATGGTTGAGTACATAATATATAAGTGTATAGTGTATAGTGTGTCATTTGGAACTAATGACATCTGGAATCCTGTGGAAGTCTTTTGTTGCGACACGTCACAACGCTCACGTCCGGTGTAGAGACAGTGTGAGGCTGAGCCTACTTTAGGCTTAACTTTAGGCTTTTATAATGACACCAACTGGCATGGATGCATGGTGTTTGTTTACTAACATCAGCCACTCCACACCAAAGCTTATGTTTTGTTTGTATTCATCGGTTTTATTTTTATTTATTTATTTTGTCTCATAATGCATTCATCCATGATGGACATTATTTAATATTAATATTTTTTGTGTGTGCATTTTTGGTGGTTTGTATTAGTACAGCTGGGCGTTTTGGGCTGCTTAGAGAAGTGGGGGGGGGGGTACACAAATCTGGTAATAACTGGCCATGGTAAACTGCTGTGTAATTTCATGTTTGTATATATATGTATATATGTATACTCTTATATGTATACTCTTTGCTAGTATATATATATATATATATATATATAATTACTACATACAAACAAACAAACAATACTTTCATCTTGTCAGACCTGTGCTCCCTGTGACCCAGTTTCTCCCTCACGTTGATTGTTCATTGATGTCAGGTGAGTTTCATCTTGTCCCTCATTATCCTGTGTATTTAGCCCCAGTCTGTGCAGTCTGTGTTTGTCGGGTTCACTTGTTGGATTATGTGTGTTTACCCCTGTTCCTGTTGTGGATTTACCCCAGTGATTCTCTCATTAAATACCGTTTATGTTATCCACGTCTCCATCGTTCCTTCCAGCAGCGAATCGTGACACATCTCCCCTGATAAATATTTTATGTGAAAAGTCATTATAAATCGTTGAAAAACAGTTGAATAAAAAGTGCATGAATAAAAAGTGTGATTTTAATGCAATACTGCCAAATAGTGAAAAGGCAAAAAAAGAAAAAAAAAGAAAAAGGCACCTAAATATTTATATTTTAACCAATTTAACAGTTTTGTAATAATCATTAAACCAATGACCAAAAACATAGTTACAGTACATTGATGTATTAATAAGCAATCAGTAATTATTTTTGATTATCATGATAAATTCCTCTGTAACTTCAGTATTTGACCATCCATAGTGCCAGTGTGGTTCCCTATCGATACTTCACTTGTACTGCGTCGCTAAGACGCTATGGGGAAAAAGTCATTTTTCTCCAATAACTGAAGCCTTTTTCAATATTGCAGTGTAACTGCATGGCCATTGGTTCGTGCAGTGAATTAAAAATGAACCAATGGATCGGCAGCGGAACTGCACAAGCCTATGACAATGAAGTCTGCCAGAATGGGCGGGGTCATCTGGCTATATAAGCGGGCATTTCGCCATAGGATCCGCAGATTTCTTCTCCTTCAGTGGCGACGACAATCTTCGCTGATCTACGAGACTCGAAGCCTGCTCGCCATAGACACGCCTCGCAGCAGAACAAGCCAAAAGCGATCTCTCTCTGCTTGCCTGATTCGCAGCTTTTCTCGCTGCCTTCAGCGTTACAGCAGCAGCGGTCACGGCTTTTCCCCTGCTGCCATCCGGCGAACATATTCAAAGAGCAAACTTTTAAGAGCTAATTTTTGTCTGCGTTGTTTCAAATGCCGCACCGTTATTGCAGCGTGTGCAGGTCTCCCCTGCATGCTGATGACGGCCACAGTGAGTGTGCTTCCTGCTTGGGGAAATTCCATGTGGAAGCCGCCCTCACAGAGACAAACTGTTCTCACTGCGAGAACATGAGTCTCGCCATTCTGTGCTCGCGGATAGCTCTCTTTTCAGAGAGCGACTCCGCCCCTCACGCCCTCCCATTTTCTTCCCCCCAGGGACCTGTGAGGAAAAAACAGCAGGGCAGAGGATCTCAGCACTCGGAGAAGAGCGAGTTCATGCTGGCTCAGGTCCCGCGTGCCTCGCTCTCTCTGCACAGAGAGGCTTCCCCCGTCCTCTTCACTCAGCCAGACCAGTGTCCCTCCGCTAGCTCGAGCGACCTGATCTTGTTCGGTGGGAGTGATGATGAGCGGCTCGATGACAGCATGTCATTAGCTGCCTCGGACACAGAGGAGCTGTCGGGCTCAGTCAATGACACCGCCCCCTTGCCGCCGTCCGAACCCAGTCATGCCTAATTATTCCGTGTCCTCTCCAAAGTGGTCGAGGTGCTGGGATTGGAGTGGTTTTCCCCAGAAGAGCACACTCGCAGCTGCCTGGACGAATTGTTCCTGCCGGGGTGTTTTTCCTGGAGGTCCACGACGAGCTCACCAAATCGTGGCGCGCCCAAAGTGATTAGCCCGAAATAATCTTTGCTCAGAAACCCTCTTCGTTTGAGACAACACCTTTTCCAAGACTCTCAAGATCTTCCTCTTGAGTTTTATTTTCCGGCAGTTTTTATCTTCAAGTAACTTTAGTCGCTGTGGACTTTTCCTTCTTCAGAAGAACCAGAAGTAAAACCTCCAGCTCACTCCTAACGAACTTATCAAAGACCTCCGTTGTCTTCCTCATCAGGACTCTTGTTCAGCAATCGAAGCCAATGCAAGTAACCGTTTACAATTATTTAGATGCGTGTTTAAGTTTCAGCCCCTTTTTAAAGTGATTTTTGATTCTTTGATGATTTTCAAAGGTTGTAGTTAAGCAATGTGAAATACTGCCATTCTTTTACTCTCCTCTCTCTTTTCCGTACTTTGTTTCATTCTGTATATATACGTGTTTTGCTTAGTTATAATCAGTTATAATTGTATCTGGTATATGCATGTGTTGTTTGTATGTTTCCCTATTGTATTAGCCTAGTTACAACTTTTTATTTGTATTAGTTAGACTCTCAATGCTTATATTCAGGTATATGAGTGTATCTCTGCTTTAAGATCTTCTAGATGTTTCGTTCTTGGTATCAAAATGATCAGCTCTTTATTCCTCAAACAATGATCTACACTATGCGATCGTGAAATGCATCTTACTATTTGTAGCATATTTTGGGTAAAACTGCACCGATCTTCCAGACCAGCAATAAACATGCAAATGGGCCATAAACAGAGACAAAGAAAGTTTCTCCCGCTCAAAATTCATGCCTCTGATTGGCCATTCCACCTAAAAGGGGGTGTGAATACAAACCCTCAAAAGGCATTAGCCCGAAATAATCTTTGCTCAGAAACCCTCTTCGTTTGAGACAACACCTTTTCCAAGACTCTCAAGATCTTCCTCTTGAGTTTTATTTTCCGGCAGTTTTTATCTTCAAGTACCTTTAGTCGCTGTGGACTTTTCCTTCGTCAGAAGAACCAGAAGTAAAAACTTCCAGCTCACTCCCCACGAACTCATCAAAAGACCTCCGGTGTCTACCGCATCAAGACTCTTCTTCAGCAAACGAAAACCAATGCAAGTAACCGCTTAAAATTATTTAGATGCTTGTTTAAGTTTCAGCCCCTTTTTAAGGTGATTTTTGATTCTTTGATGATTTTCAAAGGTTGTGGTTAATTGATGTAAAATACTGCCATTCTTTTATTTCCTCTCTCTTTTTCTTACTTTGTTTCATTCTGTATATATACGTGTTTTGCTTAGTTATATGTTAGATATAGTTTCATTTATTAAATCCCTTATATTCACAACTGATTGTCTCTGTTGCTGCTCACAATTCGAAGTCAATGAATGTTTTGAACCCTTGCTACATATGTTAAATTACTGCTAGCACTGCATAAATGAGGAAAGTTATCCTTCTTTGGCCAGGAAAATAATCTTTCTTTGAATTGATAAATGATTATTTTGTCTGCTCGGTGGACGGACAGATCAAGTAATGGTGATATTGATTCTGCTACAGTTAATTCGAAGATCTAATCTAAATATTTATTATTAATCATAACCAGTTATAATTAGTCATAAATATTTCCCTTTTGAGCTGATTTACTACACCCCCTACTCAGCCCATCTGCGTGCTTCTTCTTCATCCGCCCTCACCTCCATAGACGGCGCTGAAGCGAAAGGCTACTAGAAGCTGCCTCCCTTGGATGAGTCTGTGGCCACGCACCTCTGCCCGCCCACTGCCATTGGTTGGATAGCAAAAATCACTTACCCCTCCAAGCTGTGCAGAACTACATCTGCCCTTGCTGGACGAGTGTTCTTCTCAGCCAGGCAGGCGGCCTCCGCGCTTCATTCAATGGCGGTCCTCCAGGTCTTTCATGACAAACTCCTCCGCTGCATGGACGAGTCTAGACCAGATCCCGCCGCTTTCAAGGAGCTGCACAGTGTGACCGACCTGGCTCTACACACCACTAAGATAACGGCTCAGGCGATCGGCAGGTCGATGGCCAGCTTAGTGGTGCTCGAGCGCCACTTATGATTGACCCTGACAGAGATCAAGGATGCGGATAAGGTCCATTTCCTCAACTCCTCTCTCTCCCCCACTGGCCTGTTTGGACCTGCAGTCGAAGGCTTCGCTGAACGCTTCACCGCTGCACAGAAGTCGTCCCAGGCAATGCGGCACTTCATGCCCAAGTGTTCCAGCTCTGCAGCTGCTCCTAGTGCGCCGAGCAGCCCGCGAGTGCCTACGGCCTATGGCACATTCTGCACCCAAGCACGAGCCCTGACAGCAGTCCCGCTCAGCAAAGCACTACACATTTCCCAAGCGTCAGGGACCCCGGCCCTAGCTAGCACTGGACCCTGCGTCATCCTGATTTAAAGCACAGGAAGAGGAGTGGGCAAAGTCTCGCTGCATCCAGACGACCCCTCAAGCAGCCTCGAGTATTCCTCCAAGCACCCCGTTAAGTTCCGGGTGCCGAGGTCAATGTGTCCCCACTCTTGTGCCCAACAGGCAATGTGATAGCGGACAAAATAAAACACAAACATACTCAAAAAGAGAGCAAAATTCCTCTTCCACGTATGACAAGAATCAAGTCCCTTGAGCTAAGAGCAACCATCCCACAAATCCCTCCTCCTCAGCCACTCAGAATGCCGGGGACTCGGAGTCAATTTTGCCAAAAGCTCATTGTCCCCCAGCCAACGGATCTCGTTCCTGGGAGCAGTTTTCGACTTGACCCAAATGAGGGTGGTAGTCGCACCAGAACGTGCATTGGTCATACAACAGCCTCATTCAAAATTGGAGCCTCTTGCCCTCACAGGGTGTTTCAGAAGATGCTGGGCCTCATGGCCTTCTCATCTCTGGTGCTACAGTTGGGCCTGCTTCGCATGAGGCCACTGCAGTATTGGCTGAAACCAAGGGTTCCGCCCCAAGCTTGGCATCATGGACACATTTGTATCAAGGTGGACCAGGCCTATGTGGCAGCTCTGGTGCCTTGGAATAGCCCCCAGTGTCTGGAAATGGCCATGACTCTGGGCATGGTCTACAGAAGGAAGGTTGTCTCAAAAGATGCGTTCAACACAGGTTGGGGAGCTCTGTGTGAGGGCAAACCGGCTTTCGGCTCCTGGTCAAAGGAGGAAAGCCGGTTGCACATCAACTGCATGGAAATGCTGGCAGTGTGTCGAGCCCTTCAGACATTCCTGCCAGATCCGAAAGGACAACATATTCTAGTCCACTCGGACAGCATGATGGTGGTGTCCTACATAAATCGCCAGGGCAGGCTTATTTTGAGGCGTCTCTTGTTCCTAGCGGAGCGCCTCTTGGAATGGGCACATCTCAACTTGCGTTCACTGAGAGCAACGCATGTTCCGGGCATACTGAACCAAGGAGCAGACATGCTGTCTCGGACCAATGTCCCCTCAGAGGAGTGGATGCTCCACCCGCAAACGGTTCTGAAAATTTGGGAGATCTTTGTTCAGGCAGAGGTCGATCTCTTCGCCTCAAAAGACAACTTTCACTGCCCAACTTATTTTTCGAAAGACAGGGATGCGTTGACCCACGACTGGCCCAACCTCCTCCTGTACGCTTTTCCCCCGATCGCCCTGATCCCTCATGTAATCAGGCGAATCAGGGAACACAAACACAAAGTTATCCTAGTAGCCCCGCTCTGGAAGAACAAGCTCTGGCTCTCGAAGCTGTCACAGCTTCTCACAGCTGCCCCATGGCCCATTCCCCTGTGACGGGACCTCCTCTCTCAGGCAAACAAAACGATCTGGCACCCCCAGCCCGAGCTATGGGCTCTGCACCTTTGGCCTCTCGATGGGAGCATACAGACCTTCCAGAGAGCGTCTTAAACACTATTTCACAGGCTAGAGCCCCATGTACAAGACGGCTATATGCCCTTAAATGGTCGGTCTTCTCCGCCTGGTGCGCCACCTGCAGCAGAGACCCAATCCCTTGCGACATATCAGTGATACTGTCCTTCCTCCAAGAGTTGTTGGAAAAGGGACGATCCCCTTCCACACTCAAGGTCCACGTAGCAGCTATAGCAGCTTCTCATGCTCCTATAGCCGGCCAGTCGGTGGGCAGGAACAACTTACTTGTTCGCTTTCTAAAGGGGTTCAGGTCCTGTCCTGTCAGGGCTCTAAAAATTTACTTTGAGCTTTCCGCCCTGTTTAGGCAGTTAGAACAACTCTGTGTTGGCTTCGGTGGCCGCGCCAAAGGTCACGAAGCAGAGACTGTCCAGATGGATAGTAGATGCTATTACGCTAGCATACTCCTCCTTGGGCCTGCAATGCCCCATAGGAGTAAGGACCCACTCCACTAGAGGCATAGTCTCGTTCTGGGTTTGGTGTAGCAGTGTGTCCATCGCAGAAATCTGTGTGCGGCGGCCAGCTGGGCCTCGCCATCCACCTTTGCCAGGTTCTATAATCTGGACGTCCTGGCCTTACAAGCCCAGGTCCTTTCTGCATAGTGGACATACACCTGCCAAGGGCAGAACCAGTTCTTAGGCTTTGCCTTATTCCTGTACGCTCTTGGCCCTCCCTGAGTGCTGAGGCTGTATGGAGTCTTCCCTGGAATGATTACTCAAGGCCGGGCTGACCTCAATGAGTCTGGCCCTCTTTCCTCCTGCAGAGTTCGCCCTGCTGAATACTTGGACCCTCTGAGCTTCTTTGGGTGCTTAAAGGGCCCGTTTTAGGTAGGTGTGGCTGACTCTGAGCTTTTATAAAGAATATCTCTTTGGATTTGAGACTTTAGTCTTTGCAACTTTACAGATCTTCTTTATGCACCAAGAGTTTGTAACACTCCAAAGAGAAAGGAAAAATTGAAATCGCATCATATGACCCCTTTAAGTCAAGTTAATATTGGTCGTTCCTCTAGCATAGCACAGCGGGATTGTACTGGTTCCCCATAGCATCTTAGCGATGCAGTACGAGTGAAGTATTGATAGGGAACGTACTCAGTTACTAACGTAACCTCGGTTCCCTGAGATACGGGAACGAGTACTGCGTAACTAGCAGTGCTATGTAGCTGCATGACTCAGTGTAGTTGCCCACATATATAGCCAGATGACCCCGCCCATTCTGGCGGTCTTTGTTGCCATAGGCTCGTGCAGCTCCGCTGCCGATCCATTGGTTCATTTTTAATTCACTGCACGAACCGATGACTGTGCAGTTACACTGCGTTATTGAAAAAGGCTTCAGTTATCGGAGAAAAAGGACTTTTTCCCCATGGCGTCTTAGCAACGCAGTACTCGTTCCCGTATTTCAGGGAACCGAGGTTACGTTAGTAACGGAGTACGTTATTTATTTGTATGGTAACTAATACACCGAACTAACACAGCGATATAAACACTTGAAAAGCATACTCTTTAATGTCACCTCACAGTTAGCTTACCCGCAAAATTAGTAAACACTATGTGAGATTGAAATTTCGCTTCTGAGCACTCTGGAGCAGCCCTAACAGTATGACTTCTCATGAAAAGTGGCTTTATACCGGATGCTCACCAATGTCAACTACAGGCTTTGGTGACACACAGGTAGGTAAGACAATCAAACTTTGATGATGTGAACCATTTTTATTTCCAAAATATAACAGTGTATAACAAACAATGTTCTGTAACTATGTTTTTTTTTTGTCATTGATTTAATGATTATTACAATACTGTTATATTAGATAAAATATAAATATTTAGGTGCCTTTATTCAGCTTACATTTATCCAATTCTTTTGGCTTATAGATGTGATGCTTAGATATAATTTGGTGGAATACTTGATTGTTTTTTCTTAATTGTTTAATGTGAGTGTACTTGCATAAGCCATTTTCTGTGCAAAGATATGCTCAGTAATGTTGTTTCAAGTTAAAAGTTGTGTTTACTGATATAGTGCAACAATAATAAAATATATTACAGCAGAAAAATGTCTTCTGTGTGTGCATTAATAATTAATAAATAAATGGTTACTTTACATTAAGGTTCACTTTCACGCTACTAACATCTATAACTGTACTTTAATCATGTAAAGTACACAGGCATTCACTTTACATTAAGGTGCACTTTCACAGGTTACTAATGTTTATAATTCAAAAATAAATGGTGCACAGGTGTTCACTTTACATTAAGGTTCACTTTCACAGGTTACTGACATTTATAACTCATTAATAAATGGTTCACAGGTGTTCACTTTACATTAAGGTTCACTTTCACAGGTTACTGACATTTATAACTCATTAATAAATGGTTCAAAGGTGTCCACTTTACATTAAGGTTCACTTTCACAGGTTATTAACATCTACATTGAGGTTCACAGGTAACAAATATTGGATAATATTGGAAAACCACAAATACGTCTCGCTACAATAGCCTATTTTTGGTGCATCATGAAATAAATCAGGAATCTGGTTTTGATTGAAATAAGTATGAACAAATATATTTATTAAGCATTTATAACATAAGTTAAATAAAAATGGCTCACTGTTTGGCAGGTATTGTGCTAAAATCACTCTTTTTATTCATGCAGTTATAACTGCTTATAAATTATTTATAATGCATTTGTAAATTAGTTACTAGTCATTTATGAACACTTTTATAAACCCTTTACAAAGGGAACTTTTATGTAAAGTGTTACCAATATTTGATACTACAATAAGATGAGACAAGAATGGATTTTTTTCAAGAATGGACAGCCCTTCAGAGGAAACAGTTGAATAGCAGACAGCTTGAGATAGCAAACAGGTTCAGACTGTGAAGCAAGAGGTTGAAAGCTGTGCACAGTGTTTGTAGATGTATGTGTGTGCGCGCGTGCGTGTGTGTGTGTGTTAGCACTTGGTCTTCCTGAAAGTGTTTTAAAGGTATATCGTGTGGAACAGACACGCTGTTCACTGTTAATGTGTGTTTCTGTAGAAGTGCTCCAACAGATTTAGAAAGTGTGTAGCCCACCTACATGGCAGTGATTGGCCAAAGAACAGAAGCTCTTCTCAGTGCATATGAAGTCATCTCTCTTAAAGACCTCCTGTGTCTGTGGTGAGCCAGTGATAGATCGTCACCCATGCCTTCTCTGACACTCAATCCTAGAATCTGTCATTATAAAACGCCTCACGCATTTCCGCACACCGCCATATCAAAGCATAAAAAAACTAATTTTGTTCCTCTCCACAGATAGGCTGAGCTTGATATATGTGTTTGTGTGAGAGTGTTTCTGCAGGCGCCCTTATTTGTGACCCCACTGCCCTCGCAAAAAAAAATGGATTTCTGGAATCATTTGTTCAGATATTCTCACTTTACATGCATTTTAGAATACTTGTTATCCAATTTCTCTTGTTGTTTGTCTATATATGACAGACAATTTTTATAACATTTGTTTTCTTCATCTTTGTGTATAAGGTTTATTTGCTGCACATGTATAGATTTTTAATTAAAAAAACATTAAGAACATTTATTGCATTTTTATTAAAAAAACAGTAAAAATCAACATTAAATAAACCAATACATTCAAGTCTTTTGCTATGACATGACATAAAAATATATGCAAGTGGGCTCTTTAAACTGTGAACATCACAAATCGTTCGTAATGACCTACAAGCTTTTTACTTGAGTGTCAGCAAATGCATGGCTGTCTCTGTGGCAGTAGTCATTACAGGTATAAATACAATAGTGTTGATTATTTAAGTGCTTCTGCTGTCCAGGGTTAAGAAGAAAAGGCCTCTTAATGTGACTTAAAAATGCATTCCCCTTTTTGTCTCTGTCATTTTTGGTGATGGCAGCTCTCTCGGCTGTCATTGTGCATAAGGAGCCGGTGCTTGTCTTGAGGGATTACTCTGGGCTGTGTATTAGGTATGGTATGATTAAATAGTGATTGTTGCTAATTGCTTTGGGGTTGTCCTCAGCATTTGAGATCTATTTTAGCAAGTATTGTGTATTCTCTTCAAACTGTCCTTGTGTACATAGTTGAAATGACCACAATTGCATATTGCTTTAATAAAAAAAACACGGTAACACTTTCTATGAAGCCCGTATTTATAATACATTATAAGGGTATTCTTAAGGCATTATAATGAATGCATAATGCATTATAAAAAACCTTATAATATGTTGTATCATCTCATGAATATTCATAAGAACAGTTTTAATATATTATAATATTTACGTTCGACACTATACTGCGTTCGACACTATAGATCATGACATACTCATAGATCGATTACAAAACTATACGGGTATTCAAGGGCAGGCTTTAAGATGGTTTAGATCCTACCTGTCCGATCGCTATTTAAACAGCTGTTGATAAGTGACTCTGCAACTACATATCAACTAGCGGTCATTAGAGAATTAGTATGTCTGCTACTGTAAATAGTTGCTAACACTTTATTTTGATGGTCAACCAAAAGATAAATTTTAGGTAGGTGTGGCTGACTCTTAACTTTTATAAAGAATATCTCTTTGGATTTGAGACTTTAGTCTTTGCAACTTTACAGATCTTCTTTATGCACCAAGAGCTTGTAACACTCCAAAGAGAAAGGAAAAATTTAAATCGCATCATATGACCCCTTTAAAAGTACCTTTCCCCAACACTGATCACAAGTTTAGTACTTATCTTTCATACTCAGTAGAAAGTTAGGATTTCGGCAGTAAGAAAAAGCTTACACAAAGCCCGTCCATACTATTACCATGCTATTCTATTCTTTTCTATTCTTTGGTTTGTGCGGTTACAATTATATTCTATTTTATTATTTTCCGTTTACTAGAATTGTCACATTCTGTCCCTTCCATGCTATTACAGCAGTATGAGAGATCCCTCAACCAAAACGGTGATTCCCATGATCACTATCGTCTGGCTGTTTACAGAGTAGAGCTTTCCCCCCACCTTCTTCATAGAAAGGTGATAATAACGCTAATAAAACTGCCTGCTTGTGACCAGGCAGTGTTGCTAATGCTCTTACTCACAGCAGGGAAGCATTCGGTAGGGTTCATGCAGACAGAATTCCCTCAACAACAGCTTGGAGCCTGAACATTGCTGTACTCAAACTAATTGGATTACACTGACAGTAATGCACTACCAAGCTTCTCACATGCCACCTAATAAATTGCACCAATATCAGTTGAGGGTGGAGATTTTAAAAAATTATACAGAGAATGAAGTAAGTTTACCTCATTGTGATTAATAAAATGATTGCCTTTCTACATACTGATAGTGAAAATAAAGTGCCCTGAATTGGCCTACATAGCTATCATTATTAATACTGTCAGGGATAATGATACTTATTATTATAGCTGTGATAATCAAAATGATATTGATAATTATGTCCATAGTCAGTGTCAGTGCCTCATAACAAGCTTGCTCATTATAGTTTAGCAATGAGTTATTCATCGTTTTAATTAGCTTATACTATCTCTGTATATAAGTTAAAATTGACCTTCCATAATTTTTTTTTTTTTTTTTTTTTGCAATATATGAAATAGTAAGTGGTTAAATTAGTTCATTCCTCTACGTATAGACAGACTCTACATGCTGACAGACTGTCTGGATGATGATGATATCACTCTGCTTCATGCAGTGGGTTCTTCACATTATATGGTTGACCTTTTTCCAAAATGTTCTCTCTCATCTTCTCAATTTGACCTTCCTTTGATCTCGTCGGAGCTCTCGCTTTTTTTCTTTCAGTTCCAGTCAGAACTCATACATCTGCTGAATGATTTATTTATGGCACCACTCCTTAACCACCTCTCTTTTTTCCGTTTCAGACATACACCTTTGCTTTTGCTTTATTTGTTTCCATCTGTGTCAATGCCACCAGTTGACTTTTTTTTTTTACATCTACTGCTTTTTCTTATTATTTTTCCTCTGTTTGTTTTGCTTGCTTGTTTAAATTAGAATATTTGTAATTTTTAGAATTTGCAGCAGTGTTCAGAAATGTATTGAAGACTTACAAAAGATCCTGATGCTTGTAGTCGGCCTATTTATCTTCCTTTTCAAAATACCTGGGCCACCTATGTAGCAGAGGCTACCTGCTACCATGAGGATAGTAATGTAATTGGGCACTGTACTAAATGAGAAATATTAATTTCCTAGATTCAAACAGAGCATCTTTGAAAACACAGAGCTCCTTTTTATCCTGACGGTTTTAAATACATCATTAAATGTAGCTTCACACAGAGCTGTTACAGTTATTAAGTTAACAGACAGTGTTTCCCAGTCACAGTTTTATGGAACCTTCATTATTTACAGAAATAATTTAAATACAAGAACCAACCCAGTAGAAGTGAGCTACATAGAAAAATTTGCCAATTTTTGGGCTAGTGTAAAACTTTGTGTGAGATTGAGGAGTCTGCGTTATTTTATTTTATTTTTTCAGAAATTGTATTGGCATGTTATTAGCAGTTATTCACTTATTCTCATTCTTTTATGGGAGTAAAATCATATCTTTGGCTTGTACCAGCACACACTGAATTATTATTGGTCTAGACATTTGTCAAACACATCTGTCTCTTTATAAACCAGCTAAATGAGTAATGTTTTCCAACAAGTGTTTTTGCTATTTTTCATTAACTTTACACTAAATGTGTACAAACCAAAGGATACCATCAACATTCACAACTATTCAATAACAATGTACTTTTTCCATAAATAATTACCACACACCCATATTGGAAAGCCAAGAAAGTAACAAGTTTCCTTCTGGTAAATACGATTTGACTTGGGCATTCATGGACTCAAGGATAAACATGCTTTGTGCTGTCCACAATGCAAGACATTTACAAACCAAAGACTCGGACTACATAGATAACTTGTCTGGGCTTCTGATAAAATCACAAACAAAATATACTTAATGGTAATACTATACTTTCAATGTTCAGTGTTTCAGTTTTCAAATTCTACTTTAAAACATTTCATTGTTTTATGTTTCATTGTTTCATTTCCAGCGATATCGTTGACTTGATTGCAAATTATTGCAAAGATACTATTTAAACTGAACTGAGCTGGATGACATCACTGAATTCAATGATGAACTGCCTTTAACTGAAAAATTTGTGTTTACTATTGTCATTTTGCATTATTGACACACTATTTTCCTAATTAATGCTGTTCAGTTGCTTTGACACAATCTGTATTGTTAAAAGCGCTATATAAATAAAGGTGACTTGACTTG
>NW_015655588.1:174594-175695 GCF_001515625.1 Sinocyclocheilus rhinocerous | reverse complement strand
GGGGGGGGGTTGTAAAAGGGAAAATCTCGGTACCTAGATTGCCACTTCTCTCCTGAAGAGACTGTAATACAATGAAATATGATAGACATTCTCTGTCAGCCAGGCAGGCACAATTCAGCCTTTTGTCTCACCCTAGCTCCCGCCTTACCCTCCCCTCCCTCCTATCCCTCTCTCCCAGTCTGCCCTGCTGCACATGCACTGCACCATATTTGCTGTAATTTACATTTTCCATTTGGCAGTTTCTATTTCTCCTGTCTGCCGTCGCCTTGGAAACGATCACAGGGCCTCAGGTTAGCAAGTTAGCACACCTGACTGGAGGGAAACTCATCTCATCTCTAACACTACCAACCTTGACTAGAAACCCCTGTCTTCCCCTTAGGGACAGTTTAAGCAGCTAAATAGTCAATTTTGAGACCTAATTATATTTAAGGATTAATAAGAAATTTATTACGCTACTTGATTGAATTAGCATTGACGTGTTGTCCAGGCATTCCTCTCATTTCCTAGTAGGTTTATGTCTCCAGTGTAAACAGTTTTACTTCAAGCCAAACATTGAATTTAGCCTATGTCTGCCTTCCTAATTTGACCTTCTAACAACAAGGTTATCTTGAATTTCAATCCCACAGTTGCAACTAGGGAAAGAAAATCCAATGAATAAGAAAACGGTTGAAAAATCAAATGTAGCCTCAGGGCTAATCTGGGGGCTTAATTAGACAAATTTCAATGAAAGGCAGTTTAAATCCAGATTCTGCACATTTCCATGTCTCTCTGCTGGTTGAAGACCAAGTCCTGGATGAAGATAAATGTTCCAAACAACAAATGAGAGCAGCAGGTTTGTATTACCCCACAGCATTTGGGGTTTAAAAGTGAATAAACAAATAAGATACAAATGCAATTAAAAATGAAGACATGATTTTAGTTGGCAAAGCCCAGGATTATAAGATTTGTGCATAACCTTGTAGTATATTTAGGTTGCCTTTAGGCAAAATGGATCTGGGAGTAAAATGGAAGTAAGATGACATTTTAGGTATGCCTTGTAGTTTTTAATTTGAACACCTGAACAATTGACAGTTTATGTTTGGGTTGCATGAATGTTTAACA
>NW_015655588.1:174155-174527 GCF_001515625.1 Sinocyclocheilus rhinocerous | reverse complement strand
TAAAAGCGCTATATAAATAAAGGTGACTTGACTTGTTTTAAAATCAATGTCGTTTTTTTTTTTTTGCATTATAAGCAACTGTGTTTGGTACTTCCACTTTATATTCAATGTAAATAGGGTTGATCTCCTCGGGTCAAGTCCATATGAAAGAAATGGCTGTGAACTGTGCTAGAATGCCCTCTTATGCCCTTCTCTTATTGTTTCTCCCCTTCAATTCGCTTCCTAACATTCCTTTCGGTTTCTTCCTTTCATTCACCTGTCTTTCCATCCCATCCCTTTTCTTGCTTTCCTCATCTGGCTGACCTGATCTCTGCGGCTCAATCATCCTACAGGCTGAACTGGATGAATGTTTCTGACGGTGAACGAGAAGGT
>NW_015655588.1:151889-173607 GCF_001515625.1 Sinocyclocheilus rhinocerous | reverse complement strand
GTACAACACATTATTTTACTTCGTCTTGAAGGCAGAGTTTACCCAAAAAGACTTTATGTAGTTGCTTTAATTTTGTATTCATTTCTTCATCCTCTGAAAAATAGGGGATCAATCAGCCTAAATCACCATTTAATTTCATTGCATTACTTTTCTAATATTTTCCATTTATGTTCCACAAAAGAAAAAAATATATATACAAGTTTGAAAGAACGTGAGCAAATATTGACAGCATTTTCATTGTTGGTTGAATTACCCCTTTAAGAGCATTCTCTATAGCCAGACAATTAGGCTATAGTCCAAATAAATATGTAAATATTAAATTGAAAAAGCCTTTAGGAAGTCTATAGAAAATGCTATTTTGAATTGTATACATATTAACATATTAGATCACACTATTTAATTTTGATTGGTCAGTTGCAGGATTATGCAGTCAAATATTTTTTGTAATGACCTATATTTGTCCATATACATATCTGCATGTCTCTCCTATCACTCCACAGTCTCTTTCTTTACACGCGATTTATTACTTTCACCTTGAACCAAAATCAGTGATGAGTAAAATAATTAAATAAATAAATGTTATTACACAAAAACAGCTCTGGGTTATCATCTAAAGTGGAGTTCTACTTCACCTCAAACAGCTAACCTTCATAATAACGGACTTCTTATAGTCCACTTGAAAATCAGCATTCTATTTACTTCTATTTAAGCAACCGTTGTACATTTAGGGATGAGTAAACTCTGCAAACACTGATATTAAGGCTGGGTTTCTTGGGCTTGATTACTTTTCATAGTTGAATGGCTGCAGTAACTCAAGCAGCGAATGTTTTTGTGGCTGAATGAATCTGATGAAAATGACATAAATGCTGCAACCAGAGTGGCCCATGCTAGTTCCAGACTGCACGCTCTCACCCTGATAAGACCAGACTCTCACTGTCCGATCCAATCTATGCCAGGATTTGATGGCGTGTCCAGTCCAACTCCATTCTATTTGTCCGAGAGAGAGGGGGAGACAAATGAGAGAAGGATGCAGAGAAAGATAAATGGCTAGCGGCGATGTAGTCAGCTGCAATGCTAAATTGAAAGGGAAAGATTTTGATCAGTTTGAGTCCTTTCATGCCAGCTGCTGCAGATTGTGGTATGTTAATTTGTTGGTATTTAGCACTGCACCGCATAGAGTAACACACCCTAAACATAGACACAAGCTTTGTGACTCATATCACCATGAATGTAACAAAGTTGATACTTTAAAATTCATCTAGGAAATTGGGTTGAATTTTGAAGGCTTTTGATTTAAAGCTGTCAAAAAAAGTTTTTAGAGTTTTTAAAAAAAAAGAACAAATGAAACTACAGTTGATGTTTGTATAGACACCATTAACTAGACTGATTAGATTACTGTAATCTTTCTGAAGCATTCATTTAGATAGACATCTTTTCATGCATTACTCACACACCTCCCATAGCTCGACCACCACCCCCCTCTGGTGGCTTTAATTAGTTGTGGATTAAATTAAAGGCTATATGTTCGTGTTAATTGATTTATCTCGAGTCAATAATTACAGCCTCTGAATGGAGAGATCTCTGCAGTGTCGCTGGAAGCTCTAAGAATTTGTGTGTGTGTGTGTGTGTGTGTGTCTACAAGTGACTGAATATGTATGTGTGCATGTATGAATGTGTTTGCATACTCATGCATAAATAATTGTGTGTGCGCGTAAAGTGCATACATTTCAGGGCCTTTACCAGTGAATGCATAAAACCTGAGGCAGCTTAGAGGTTAGCAGGTGCTCAAAAAGGCGACTATAATGAGAAGTGATGCAAATAGACGTAATGGTACTGCAATCAGACACAATCACAGCCTTGTCGTGGATGTAATTGCTTTGTTAGCGCCACTGAGTTTCTGTTTTATGTTTCACTCATTTTGCTGGTCTAGTGAATCTGATCTTTGTTAGTGACCCTGTCATCTATCTATTTGTTTTAACACTGTTAAATTTTACAATTATCCTACTGTTATGAGATCATTGGCCCTTGTTTGAGCGGTCAGTCTAGTTCACACAAGCAGGTTCATAGTTTCATGTATTTACCTGTGTGCTTATCCATTGTATTTTGTACAGAATGAGCGTAATGCAATCTACAGTGGGTGTAAGAAGAGAGAAAGCTGTGCAGAATGAGCTTGCCCATATATTTACATAGTCAGATAATATATAAGTCTCACCATCCTGGTTTTCTCAGACATGTTCTTTTTGACTGAGACAAATATCCTTAAGGTCACTTGCACACCAGCATTGAAATGGATTTTCAGATGCCAAAATTGGAGATTGTTTTTTTTTTTATTAAGATTTATAAAATTAAGATTTGTGTTGTTAGAAGTGTATGTTTAAGTCATTGTCTTAATGAGCAAGTCATTCAGTTATTCATTCAACCATTTCTTTCAAAGTTCTGATTTATTCAGAAAGTGACGTTACTTTGCAACACTAAAAAGTATGTTCCTTTATAGTATCAATGCGTGTAGTATGAATGTAATCCGGACATTCAATCGCATGTGGTCATTGTCATGTGACCAACCAGCATCAATTGGGTCGCTACACTGTCATTAACAAATCCTCTCCCGTCCTACTACTCGTCACATACCGTTTTTGCATACTACAGGTACATCTCAATACTGAAATAAATGAACTTTTCCACGACAGTCTAATTTATTGAGATGCGCCTGTATATATATTAGTGAAGTATGCGATTTCGGATGCAGTCCTTATGAATGGGTCACTGCTTACTTGATTTGTTCAAAAACATGTATTAAAGATGCATGTTGCTCAGAAAGGCACAACAGTTTTGCTGTGGTTTTGTTTGGAACTATTTGTCTGAAATTAAACAGACAATATCGTGTCTAAAATGCAACATATATTAACCTCTTGTTTATTGAACTGTTGTATAAAGTCAATATCAGATTTGCAATTGAGCATATGTTCGGGGGAAAAGAAAAAAAAAAAAAAAAAGAAAGAGCACTCTTGCTCATGTGATTAAACTACATACATTTTAGGATTATAAATATATGACAAACCCATAAAGGGGCTTTTTTTCCCCTCGTATCTTGAATTTTAGGAACATAACCATACAAATGTATACGTAGATGCCTTATTAGTGGTATCTGCAATAGAATTAAGCAGATCATTTTGCTAAACTAACACAATAGAACAAGACGAAGCCATTAGCTAACATGACATTAAAAAGTTACAATATTTTTTAAACCTGTAATTGTCACACTTACATGCTGAAATGAAGACAGAAGAGCGTACGTCGAAGATAATCTTAATTTTTTTTTCCACAGGAAAAGATGAAGGGAATATCCACACATGAAGGGTAACCACATGCAATAAACGACAACTCAGAGAACTAAAGGAAGAGAATTTATACAAACGGAAGAAGCACTAATGACTAAGTAACAAGACACAGGTGAAAGGAGGTTAACTAATAAAGACACAACGAGGACAGGAACAGGAACGACCAAATATGGGCACATGAGGGAGAAAAACCAAACGTCCAATACTGTGACAGTAATATTTTGCTAATACATATTAAAAACACAAACCAACACATTGTCACCTGTGAAAGTCTATCCTATTTATTTGGGAATTTAAATTTCAGAGGTTTTTACAACAGGAGGCTGCGCAATGTTGTGGCATCTTGGAAAACTCATTTTTACATTGATTCAAGCAGTCGAATGTGGCAACCACCAATATCTATGCATATAACTGCATCACACAGTCAGTTTTGCATCATGTTCGTCACTAAGCAGTCAGTGTAAGATGATGTACAGGTTAAGGCTACGTTAAATGCAGTACTAATTTTACTGTGAGATCTGATGCATGACCTCATAAGAAATTGATTGTTAATAGGGATTCATGAATTTCCTTTAAGCAGAGTTTGATGTACAGTGTTGATTAATCAAAAGTGTAGCAAATTAGCTCAAAAGGCAAGTATTAATAATTTATCATAACTTGTTAGAATTAATTTTAAATATTTGCCTTTTGAGCTAATTTGCTACAAAAGTATAGGGTACAACGGGGCTAAAGGCGCCCCAGGGTAAAAGGCGCCTTTGATATTATTTTCATCTAAACCACTAGATTCTTTCCAAAACATCCGCTTTTCAAGATGCACGTGTATTTTTGTCTGATCCTTGACGCAATCGAGTGCAGCAGTTGATTCTGTGCTTACTTGATCTAATATTTTATGGTTTTTTTTAATGTTGTAGATTTAAGTAGCAAATGAGAATCGCTAAAATCAATGCATATATTTTGAGACAAAGGTCTTCTTTATGATTTTCAGTTTTGTTTAAGATAATTAAAGCAACAGTTTTTAATTAACGAAAGAATATGTAAAAGTATGGTAGGCCTATTTAGGATAAAAAGCGCCCCTGCTGTTGGGGCTAAAGGCGCACAGTAATTAACATGATAATTAATAGGTGGCTGAATTTTCCATTTGTTGACATGACATGGTTAGATTCAGATGGTAAATATCATATATTATGTTGGGTGTCCATATTAGAGATAATCACCATGTTTAGAATGAAACCATCATATTTAAAAACATGATATTAATCATATCATATAATAAAATAGAATTTTTTGTTACTACTGTAAATATATATTCAATTATTATTGGATCTCCTTCAATATTTTCAGAATCTTTACTTTAAAACGATTTTGTTTCTGTATTTTAAAATATATTTTTTTATATTAACATATTTTAATGACAGTATATTTATTGAAAAAAATAAATATTTTTTCAAAATAAGCAGAAAATATGAAGCCCGTTTTTATAATACATTATAAGGGTATTCTTAAGGCATTATAATGAATGAATAATGCATTATAAAAAAACGTATAATATGTTGTATCATCTCATAAATAATCATAAGAGCAGTTTTAATGTATTATGATGCCTACTTATTTGTGGTTATAGCTTTTAAGAGTATAATGATATATAACACACAATGAACACGTTGCATCCACTGAACTTACAATGAATTATATTTTCCATAGTTATAATGAATTATAAGTCTCATATCTTGCCATTGTTTAAGATCTGCACAATAACTTAGTACAACCTATTAGTGTTTTTATTGTAAAATGACAAATACAAAGTCTTCATGAAAACATCCAAAAGGCTTTATAATGTGGTCTTATTATTTATAAGTGGTCTTTGTCCACTTTAAGTAACTTCACTTTACTTAAAGCAGACAAAGACCACTCATAAATAATAATAATAAAAATAATAACAGGAAACACTCAAAAACAGTCAACCATTCCTAACCTCTCACAAGATGCAGTAAGATAATGTGCAGATCTTAAATAAACAATGTCAAGATATGAGACAATCTATTATAAATTAAGTGGATTTAATATGGTATTCATTGTGTATTATAAATAATTATACTCTTAAATGTTATAACCACAAATGCATAAGTATTATAATTGTTGTTATGATTACTCATTTGATGATACACTGTAAAATCTAATTAGTTGGGCTTACTTTAAAAAAAGCACGCATAATCATTTTCAATGTTTTTAAATTCCTTGTTTTATTGTTGTGATTATTATTTTTCTTTTCTTTTATGTAAAGCACTTTGAATTACCATTGTGTATGAAATGTGCTATACAAATAAACTTGCCTTGCCTTGCCTTGCCTTGCCTAAAAGCTGAAAAAAAATGGAAAGAGTCTTCATGTCTTAAAGATCATTATGAAAGCTGGACAAGGAAAGTTTATCAGTTATAATAAACATTCTGCCTTTGTGGCCCTGTCTAAAGTCATATTAATTGAAATCTTAATGACCTTTAGGTGTCCTTGGCAAACAGTTGTGCCTGCAGACTTGAAAATGAAGGACGGGATGTCTGAAAGACCCCACTCAGACATATACCTCCCGTGGGAAACAGTCTGTGTATGGCTGCCAGGGGTCTGAAATGAAGTACTATGTCTTATCACTGTCACTTATGATGGCCGCAGAAACAAAGGCATTAACGTTGCATTCTTTTGGAATAAACATTCAACCATAACAACTGGAATCAAACACCTCCTTATCCTGCTATGTGCAATTGAAGATTAGCTGCAAAAAGGCAGTAAAAAGAGGCATCCTGCTGGTTCCAACACTGTTAAAAAAGCAGCAGCTAAAATAAGAACAGAAATAACGTTCATCTGACACGAACACAGGTGGGGACATGTCAACACTGTGTTGTTGCATCTAAATAACATAATTGCAATCCTATTATGCAGTTATGGGCATTAATTAGGCATGTGCTGGTGGAGAGGTGTTGGGCACATGATAAATAGGCCATTTAACATCTCCAGTTAAGCAAACGTTGTCCCTGTGCATATGGAAACAGCTCTGTGACTGTAGCTGAAGCATTGAAATTGATATTTTCTCTATCTCATTCTCTTTTTCTATCATTATGTGGATGATAGTATGCTGGTTTAGCTGGAGATTAATTTTTGTGCTTTTGTCATTTTCTGACCGTGGGGACAGGGGGATGGGGAAATGAGGGCAGAGAGAGGGATTGGAGTTAGCGAACGAGTGTAGCTTGAAAAAATGGTGGCATAGGCGTGAAATTTGCTCTGCCCGCTCCATTTGCCCCCTCCAAGAGGCAGCAACACAAGACTGCAAGACCATAGATATACCGATGAGCTTATCGCTCCCCCTTCCCCCACTTTCTGCACACACTGTGTTTCACATTCATAACTCACTATAATTGTGTTTCAGAATTGGTTATCAGAATACTATAACCTATATATATGTGTGGAGATATAAGCACAGATAAATGCATTTGGGGATTGGTAGATGATAGTCAAGGCCACCTTAGGTGTCTGTAAATTTATACCACTTGATTTCAGTTCCTTCCTTCTATTCTGAAAGGTAAAAGACCTTACCAATATGATGGTGGTTCTTGCTTTCTTTTTTCTATCTCCCATTCTCCTGTCTGCGCTGCAAAAATAAAAAAGTAAACAAATACAAAAATGAATCGGTAGCATCCTGTTCCACATGTACAGTATATACTATGTACTTGTTATAGTAACTACAATAACTGTGTAATAACTATGTACTAACTCTGAACCTACCCCTTAACCTAACCCTAATCTATGTAAATACCTTATATTATCAGTACTTTCTTAGGTAAATACACTGTAAGTACAGGTAAGTGCACATATTGTAAAATAAAGTGCAACCAATTAATCTGTATTTTGAATTGTTTTATAGTAAATGTGATATTATTTTCAACATTTCAACATCCAAACTTTTCTAATACTGTAATTATTAGAAAAATAGGCATTATCATGCCTCTCTTTCTGTCTTTCATTTTCTCTTCACTGTTATGTAAGATCACTTTGTTATCAATATAGCATCATATAGACTGTGTATTTATGGGCTGGTGCAACAACACGTCATTAATTAATAGAGCTCCAATTTATTTTGTTCCACATGGAATAACACAAATAGAATTAAGAAAGTTGAATTACATTGGGGAAAACTCACAAATGTTTTTTATAACTCCTATATGTGTTTACTGTGCTCGTTAGGACACTAGTTGTGTTACTGACAGTGGTCAGATTAGATTCTGTGTCTTTTAATATGGTCATTAGTAGAGACTGTGGAACATGTTTCCCCTGAAGGCAAATCCTCTCCCATGAGCGCTTCTGATGTGTCTGACTGTTCAAAATGTGACAGAGGAAGATGTCTGCAAATTGTGTGAGCATACCCCAGGTTTAGTCTTACGTGGGATAGCTGGGGAGAAGTGGAGGGTATAGAGCTGCAAGAACAAAGGAAAAGAGGCTTGCCTTTCCTTGTCTTTTTGCCTGTCTCTCAAGCTTTTTTGTAAAAGAACCCTAATAGCTGCTCTGAAGCTCAGTCCTGCAGTATGCATCAATTTGTCATCCTCTCTCCTGCCCTTTCTCTCCCTCTCTCTCCTCTGGTGTAAGGTAATGGGCATGTATGTGTGTGTGTGTGTGTGTGTGTGCGTGCGTGCGTGTGTGTGTGCGTCTGTGTGTGTGTGTGTGTGTGCTCAGACTGAAAATAAGGAGCCAGGAAGAAGAAAGCAGAGAGAGAAAGCATTAGTAACACAGACACAGGAGTAAGAGTAATGGATGGCACCACATACTGCAGACTCAAAGGGAAAGACTCACTTAGTTCTTAGTTGGGAGTCTTGAGCTGTTTAAGTCTGACTCAGAAAGATGTGACTCATATCAACATAAAGTAATCACTCAGAAACACTGTGTGAAGGCATTAGATATTCAGTCAGAGCCTACCCATCTAATCATCACACCATGCTATGAATCTCAAAGCCTATGCTGAAGTTCTATAATGGTTCAGTTTACTTGCGCATGAAAAGTAATTGAATACTTAAGGATGCTTGGAACTCAAGTGTCTGCTCTGAAGTGGCTGTTAGTGAATACATAAGCTATTTTGTCATATCTTATCACAGCAGTAACACTGTAAATTGCACAAGATTTAGTCAAGTACAATTGGTTCCTAGATCAGTATCCTTTATTGGTCCTGGACCATTTTTCATGTCCTGAATCTTAGTCCTAACCCTAGATTCTGACAGGTTGATAAGTTTGTTGTTACAGAACCAACAACAATTTTGATCCAGAAATGTATCTTGATAAAACCAAGGTTACGCAAGAGTAAAACAGAGGATCTTTGTGTACGTGCCTGTGAACGTATCTACACTTTTGTGAATTCATGTATAGATGTGTGCAGTGGCTAGGAGTTTTTAATTTCTCTTTTTTTGTTTGTTGGTTTTAAATTTTTTATTTGTTTGTTTTTGTTTTTTTGTCAGTTGGCCACTGCATAAGATTCTGTCCAAAAACAGAATCACCCTAGAACCCCAAAATGTACCAGTTTGTAAATGCCTGTTCAAAAAATGAGCACATTATTGAAATGTATTCTAGATAAACTAGTTAGCTTGAAAGCTAAGTGAAGAAAAAAAAACTGAAAAGAAATGTTCACTTGGTCATATAATTTAAAGTCAACATGAATAGCTTTTGCAACCCATTGCACTTGTAATTTGACGTTTACTTTGAGTGAAACATGTTTTTCCACAAGAAAAAATGTAGGACAGGACTATTTATTGGGAATTGACTGAATCACAGATATTAAAATTGGGTGGGAACTGGGTGTGCCACGTCTATTTTAGGATTTGTTCATGTTTCCATGTCTTTTATTTAGAAATGTGTCATATCATGTTTCCTGCTTTGTGCCATGTGATTCCCTTTGCTCTTCATGTGATCTTGTCATGTGCTTCCTTCATGCATTATGTTTTCATTGGATTGTTGTCTTGTCAGGTGGTTCTCAGTTCTGTCTTATCATTGGTTTGTTGTCTTGGTTACTTTGTTTTGTATCTGGTTTACCGTTTGTCAATAAACTGCACATGGGTTGTCAACTTTGATTCACCATCAGTGGATAATATGTAACAGGGTGTTACAGTACATAGCAGAATGCAGCCAGACCAAATAAGAGTTTGCTAAAATAATGGCTAAATAGGTACACTATTTCGCTATTGAGAAGTATTATCCAACAGACCATGCATGATGCCAGCACAAAGAAAAAATGTATAGATTATAGAGCAAAGTACATTTAGAAAACAATGGCAAAAAATGATTTGGAATAACATTAACTTTATTTTAGTCCTGTTTTATATATATAGGTACTATGTGCTTACTATAATACACCTTAAACCTAACCTTTACACATTTTACTGGTGGTAGTAACTACTAAACCACTAGTCATATAGTGGAACTACAAAAATAAAGCATGTTTTCAAACAATGCCCCTTTGACGCATCACGCCTCCCCAAACTCAAACATCACAAACACAGTTTTTATAGTTCTATAAAAGTGAAGGCACGTCTCAACAGGTAAAAACATCCTAAGCTCAATAAAAGGTTCAACATACTAGGTATACTTTTTACTTGAAGTTTAACTTACCTGTCTAGAATAAACTCTGAAAGTTTGTCATATCAAGTGAAACTCAAACATCCATCAAAATCTTCCATCTTGTAAAACCATTGCCAATGTTTACCCTTGTTTTACCCCGTTATCTGTCTCTGTGTATTTTGGCAATTGTTCGAATTTTGGCTTGCACTTCTGTAACTCTGAATTTTTTTTTTCCACACTGACTAATTCATGGGCAAAACATCCTCTGACTACACTGTACTACAGTAGCTACACTCTCGCTATTGGGTGCAAAGAAGTATGCAAATACATAGGTTGACAAGCAGGCATGTAGGACATCATATTATTGGATTCAGACTGAATACATGGATTTTATGGTCCTGAGCCCTCCGCAGAAGAGATGCAAAAAAAATTTAATTAAGGGTGATTCCAAATGGAAATGAGCATCTACTACAGTGTTTCTCAACCCTGGTCCTGGGTGCCCCCCAACACTGCACATTTTGTATGTCTCCCTTATCTGACACCCCCATTTCAGGTCCTGAAGTTTCTTTTAATGAGCTAATGAGTTGAATCAGGTGTGTTTGATTAGGGAGACACACAAAATGTGCAGTGCTGGGGGGGCGCCCAGGACCAGGGTTGAGAAACAGTGATCTACTACCTTTGAATGGCAGAGCACTCTAAGTGAGTTATTTGAAGGATACAGGGCATTACTGTCTCATGTAAGCATTTGGAACCCCCTTTGGCAAAGGGACTGACTGACCAAATGTTACCTTGACAATGCTGAGTGTGTGCAGCATCCAGCACTACATCAGTTATTGTGAAGTAAAGTTTTCTAAAGAAAAACACTCTGATAAAGTACAGACACCTGAAAAGTACTTTTACAGCAGAGTATTGTCCGCCTCTGGTTATTACAAATAAATATTTTATTATTATTATTATTATTATTTTATTCAAATGTTGTCTAATTGTGTCAGAATTCAAATGACTGCAGTGGGCTTCTATTAAACATTTTCCTGCAAAATAAATTTGTTTTCATCACTTCTTAACCGGTTATATTCATGCTTACTCTCTACCATCAGTACCCCTCCACCATTCTTGGGTCTTCCAAGCCAGTTGTATTAAAGCTAGTTTGATTACATTTCAGATTAGAGCAGCAGAGAGGCGTTTGCTGCAGGAGTGAATTATGCACTGCTTTACCCCCCTCAGTGTCACCCCTCACTTCCTCTGTTCCTTTGACCTTCAGGTCATACAAAAGAAAGCTGCATTAATCACAACGACACCCTGTCAAAAGAGAGAGCGAGAGAGAGAGAGAGAGAGAGAGAGAGAGAGAGAAATAGAGAGAAAGAGGGGTTGTACCACAGACAGTAACACTTCCAATCTCTTGCTCCCACACTCTCCCTTTTCTATCTCTTTTCCCCCCCTGCGCTGTGTCTGCCTGTGGCAAAAGACCTCTGTTTCTCTGCTTCCCAAAAACTAAATTAACCCATTTGCAACCCCTATTACAGCTGTGTACTCCTGAATATCACCCCTCGCCTGAGGGGATAAATTCCTCTAACATTTATAACAGAGGTGGAATTCATCTGTGCTCTTTTGGCAAATAGAGTTCATAGTGTGAGGTTCATAGTGTGAGTCTATAGCTTTAGCTCCTTGCATATTAAAGGACATTATTCATACTGTTAAAAAGCAAATCAAATCAAAACTCAACACTCATTTTGGGCTTGAGGGACTGTAGTGGACCAGCAATCCCCCTATGACTGAAATGAAATCTATCCAAAAGTTAAGAGGTATCAAATGTTATATTACAAGTAGAACATCTATGCTCAGTCCTACTGTAAGACAATCCACATTTGAAGTAATCTTGTGCTTGCTAAAGCAAGCATCACTATTACTATTGCTCACAGTTAAGGTTATGGGTTTGAACAAACCTCTAACCCTGAGTATTAAAACTAGGGGCATATCTTAAATGGTCAAATTGCAATTTTTCTGGCAGATGAAAAATCCTGTTGACTGGAAGGTGCTTCCATTTGGACCAGGAGGCAGCCACCTAGCAGCCATATCACTTTTTCGTTAGGATTGTGTTGGTTCTCAAGCTAGAGCTGGTGCTTGGCTGGAGCTTGGTCAGAGCCGTCTGGGAGCCTATTGGTTGATCAGCATTGTTCAGTTGTCCAATGGAAGCTGCACAATTGCCTGGTAGAAACTTGCGGAATGGTTTGAGAATGGTTAACGGCCAAGAACCAGTTTGAGATGGTGTTGGTGCTCATGCTGGAGCCAGTGGCCAAATGTTGTACTAAATGTAGCTTAAATCTCAAAGGATTTTTTAAAACACTTTCTGGTTTTTAGCAAAATCCAATGGCAAATTAGTGATCGAACTAGTCAGAACCGGTGATCTATAGAATATTGCTCTGATAACTTCATTCAGCCAAATCCTGTCAACACAAATATATCCCCTGTAAATCTGTTGGTTCATGCATCTGCTAGGCATTGGACTCAACCTGAGAAAATGAATCCAATAGAATTATTGGTCTGACCAGGACCGCGGTACGCATAGATTACAGCGATACGTATCGTGGGGTGGTGTATCGCGTTTTTTCGGTTCCGTTTGAATATTGTTACACTCCTAAATGCTTCTGTTTTCCATTATTAATTATATTGTTGAAAATAATTGAATTTCTTATCATTTGGTTTGCACCTTTGTGCTTTTTTGCGCAAAATCCGATGATCCAAAAAGCATCTTGTGAACAAGGTTTAGATTTAATACTGTCACATGGAATTGATGTTGATGGTGTTGAAATTATGCAGCCAAGCGATGATATCTCAGATCATTATTTAGTCTTGTGCAAACTTCATATAGCTAAAACTGTAAATTATAATCCTTGTGTCTCCTAGACGGCCACCGGGACAAGACCACAGGAACCAGATGAGTCTTCTGCACAATGTGACTTTGCTGCAGCCTGAAATTGAACTGCTGGTTTGTCTGGTCAGAGGAGAACTGGCCCCCGACTGAGCCTGGTTTCTCCCAAGTTTTTTTCTCCATTCTGTCACCGATGGAGTTTTGGTTCCTTGCCGCTGTCGCCTCTGGCTTGCTTAGTTGGGTACACTTCATTTCCAGCGATATCGTTGATTTGATTGCAAATGATTGCAAAGATACTATTTAGACTGAACTGAGCTGGATGATGACATCGCTGAATTCAATGATGAACTGCCTTTAACTGAAAAATTTGTGTTTACTATTGTCATTTTGCATTATTGACACACTATTTTCCTAATTAATGCTGTTCAGTTGCTTTGACACAATCTGTATTGTTAAAAGCGCTATATAAATAAAGGTGACTTGACTTGACTTGACTTGACAAGGTGTCAGGAAGATGGACTGTCTGTGTTGTGTTTTGTTTTGCTCCCCATGACCTAGTTTTCCCTTGTGTGTTACATGCCCATATTTGGTTTCCTTCCTGTTCCTGTTCCTATTGTGTTTCATTGAGTACAGGTGTGTCTCGTCACCCCTTCGTTTAGTTGAGTACTTAAGCCCTGTGTTTGCCTGTGTTTCGCTGTCTGGTATTGAATGTCTTCAGGTCCATGAATGTTCATCCATTCTACGTGTGTTCCTGTCGCCCTGTGTACCCCGTGTAGACTGTGTTATTGAGAATTCTCCTGCGTCTCTGTGTTTTCGTTGCCCCTCGCTCCAGCACAGTAGCAGTTTGTGACACAATCGAAATTTCTTCGATTCAAAGTAGTTATTATGGCCAATGTCTTCATTTGAAATTGAATATTGATTAGCTATATATATATTTTTTTTTTTTTTTTTAGATGTGGAGACTTTAGGACCCCAATGTAAATATTTTCAGGTGTTTTATTCATACAGAATTATTAGCATTAAAAAAAAAACCTTACATGCATCTGGCAACAGAACAAACATGCAGAACAGATATAATGACACCATAAGTTCTCTCTTTCTCTCTCACACTCTCTCTCTCTCTCTGCCCGTTGGTCATTATCCTCTTTTCCCTGTTCACTTCCAGGTTCTTGAAACAAAGACAATGCTTATTAGCTCCTCATTATTCATTTAACTCCATGAAGGCAATCAATTAAGCTTAAGTGTGCAATAAATCAGATTTACCAGTCAAGTCCCAAAACACCATAAAACCAGCAGTGGACTGATTTTCCATAATTAGTTTGATGAGAGAGGCTGAGCCACAACAGTGGCAACAAGACTTTGTGTGTGTGTGGTTGTTTGTGTGTGTGTGTGTGTGTGTGTGTGTACCTGTTTTTCTATTCTGGTGGGGACTTAAACCTGAATACACACAGACTCGTGGGGACTCGTGTCACGGTGGGGACCTAAATTGAGGTCCCCACGGGTAAACAAGCTAATAAATCACACAGAATGAAGTTTTTTGAAAATCTAAAAATGCACAAAGTTTCCTGTGAGGGGTAGGTTTAGGGGTAGGGTTGGTGTAGGGCAATAGAAAATACGGTCTGTACAGTAGAAAAACCATTACGCCTATGGGATGTCCCCACAAGGATAGCTGACCAGACATGTGTGTGTGTGTGTGTGTGTTGCATTTAAAGAGACTTTGGCTTATTATTTTATATCATTAAGTGTTACTTAGCCTACACTGTAAAAAATAAATAGTTAAGAAAACGTAAAATAATAAGGCAACTTGATGCAGTAAGACATTTGAGTTCTCTCAACAATAGTTTTTCAGTTCTGCTCAGTAAAGATACTTTGTTTAGTCAATGTAAATTTGTTTGTTCATGCAATGCTGTTTTTCTTATTTTGCTAATAGAAAAATTCTCGTCACAACAACTGAAAAAACAATTACTGTCGTTGGGGTAATTAATTTTTTTCTGTTGCCTGGATGAATAAAAAATGTGTAAATAGTTACCACATTATCAAATTTATGTTCGTTTACGAATAACAAATGTTAAGGGGCAATTTAGTTTAAGTAGACAACATTGTCTTTGCTTGTAAAACAATTTACAAGATTAAAATATCCAAGAAACGGACGTCAGGGTTTGAACATACTCTAGGCTTTAAAACTAGACACACTAACCTCAAGAATGGTGACAACCAACAAATGTTAAAAAGCTGAGCTCTTTACATCACAGTACAACAAATAACTAACAATAATGATAAAACTACAACAAAAAGATTTAAATGAAGTCAGCAAACAGCAAAACAATAATCCTATAACAGTAACTGCATAATTTATTCATGCTGCAATGCATGCTGGGAACTCACAAAGCCTTAACATTTCAACAATATGAAATTCTTTGTTCAGACAACTGTGTTTGACTAGTTGGGGCAACATTTGGGGTAATTTTGTTGGTCTGACAAGGGTTTTTCCAGCACCCATGCGCTGTGTTCTCTGAGCACATCGCGCACACAGAGAGACGCAAGCACTTGAACACTGAATTGAGTTTTGCCTCTTCTTGCGCTTGAACGGACAAAAAATACATACCAAATTATGTCGAAATACCCGTCTTGGTGAGTGTCGGTTATGTCTTAAGTGAACATAAACAGTTGAGAAAGAAATCGGGTGTGTTGTATCATTATGGATGCATTGTCTCTTAAAGTGAACACGCCTAATTTAGTTGCTGTAGTTGGATGTTAATCCAAGAAAATACAGAAACAAAGAGAGAATATCACCCACTGCTCTTGACTGAATTACTTTGTAGTTTTAACAATAACTAATCTATATTTAATTTATACAGTGAAGAATAATGCTACTTTACATTAGAATATTCGGTTTCTGTAGGCTACCTGAATACCTACAAACTGCGTCGAAAGAGTGGTTAATAATGCACACAGTTTATAGTAAATACAGTTTTGAACTCATCAAAAATGCTAAAAACCGTTAAATTAAAATGTTTCGTTACATTAATTTAACAACTACACTTTTGATTATTTATTATGAGGTTTTATTAAAGAAGATTTTCACAGAATGATTTTGGCAAAATGGCGCCTCCCTATGTGCGGCGCCCCTATGCACTGCATACTGTATACTGCATACCCCGTTTTTGCACCACTGGTGCTGGTTAACGCATATGATCCACTCCGTGCTATCGTGTCTCTGGACCGGAGCAGACTGTGTGCGCACTGTGGTGGTTCGCGTGACACAACGCAAAACCAGACTTCTTTTGCACCAAGGGAAAGCATATTTACACTGTCTGAATTGTTTCCTATCCCCTATATAGTGCACTGTGTGCCATTCACCATACAGAAAATACTAACTCTGTGAACAAGTAACCAATTTCAGACGCAGCTTCAGGGTCTATTTATAGTGTAGGGGGTGGAACGCTTCATATTCTATAGCAGGGGTAGGCAACATCGGTCCTGGAGTGCCGCTGTCCTGTAGAGCAGTGGTTCTCAAACCTGTCCTGGAGTACCCCCAGCCCTGCACATTTTGTATGTCTCCCTCATCTATCACACCTGATTCAACTCATCAGCTCATTAGTGGAGACTGCAAGACCTGAAGTGGGTGTGTCAGATATAGGGAGACATACAAAATGTGCAGTGCTGGGGGTACTTCATGGAAAGGTTTGAGAACCACTGCTGTAGAGTTTAGCTCCAACCCTAATCAAACACACCTGAACAAGCTAAGCAAGGTCTTTAGAATTACTAGGGCTACAGGCAGGTGAGGTTTTTTTAAGGGTTAGAGCTAAACTCTGCAGGACATTGGCACTCCAGGATCGACATTGCGTACCCCTGTTCTAGAGAGCATTTAATTGGACAGAAAATTTGATGAGAAGCTGAAGTGCAGGGTTATGTCATCGAAATCATTGATCCATATTGGCAAAAGTGAGAGACTGTAAGTTTTGAATGCTTATATCTTCTAAATAAGAGCCATTTCTCAATATGCGTTCTTGTCTGTACTTGTGTTCTTGTGGACTTGTGAGTCGTTGCCCAAGTAGAGTTGACTTCAAAGTTCACATCTAGCCAAGTACAGTTTAAATCCCCGGATGTGTTCTTGCTCCACCCCTTTTATCGAGGATGCATCAAGAGGTGATTTGTGTGAACTTGAGGCAGCCAGATATCCCAGAATGCATTTCGCACCAACCAGCAAGTGTAGATGGCAGAGGAGAAACCTCACATAATTTTAAAAGTACTACTGTAATTATGTCATGAAATGTAGTTTTAAGAGTTTTTCAGGCGAGAATGTAATTGTTTATAACGTCTCCAGTTACTGTCATATCCTCGGTTCCCTGAGAAGCGGGAATGAGACATTGCGAAGCATTTGCTGTGGGAACTCCTTCCCGTCTCCGAAATTCCTGAAACCTTATAGGATAACGCTAATAAAATAAACTGGCCAATTGTCGCTAATTATGCAAATCACATGCAAATACTGACAAGTGTCCTACGTCTTAACTCAGGTATACCGTATTAGCATACCTAACCTGAAGAAATGAGCGTCTGCACTGAATACAGGGCATACACAACAACATTAAGTATGGTAGCGCCGTGCAACATAACAAAAACACATATAAAATGTGCATAGGCCTGCACAGTGTCAACAGCTAAAAGCGGTAACAAACTGTGGTTGTGTTTACGGAACGATGTATGTTATAATACATCGTGTACACTCACTAAACAAAGAGTGACAGAGAACAATATGTTCATAAAAGAACAATATTTAAAAGCACACGTCCAGTTTTGTGTGAGTGAAGGAAATCCGCTTGGGAGTGGAGAGATTCGTCCTCGCGCACATGGATCGCGTAACATTATGCGCTCTCGACATTGTCATTAAGATCACACTATAGAAACCGCCTAAAATTAAGTATAAAGAAGAGAAGAAAGCGGCCCTAGGCAGCTGCCTACACATGCCAGGATCCGCCACTGTCAGATGCAGTTAGAAATTTACTAAAAACAAGCCTATCGCAAGACATCTGGTAGGGGGGGCACCTGGGGTGGCCAGCCAACTTTCAGGGGGGGCCAGTGCCACCCCTGGCCACCACGTAGACACGCCCCTGCCGAAGCGGTCCCAAATCATCCGAACCAAACTGGCATGTCATGCATGTCCGCTTTGCAGTTTAGGAGCCTGGGGATATTCACTGCTCTGATGATGAGTAGATGACTATCCGCCCATAATAGGACGCTCGCAGCCTGCTTGAAAAGGGCTCTGGAGCGCACGCCGCCTTGGCGAATTATGTACGAAACCACAGACATATTGTTGCTGCGGCAGAAAAGCCACTAGGGCTAAGGACACCGCTTTCAGTTCCAAGTGGTTTATGTGCCACCTGCTATGTGACTCTAACCACAGACCTGAAGTCGGTACGCCCTCACACACTGCTCCGCAACCCGAGGTTGACGCATCTGACGTAACTACAGTGCGTGCTGTCACTAGTCCCAGGAGAACCCCCCCGCTGAACATTTCTGGGTCGCACCATGGTCTCAGAGCACTGACACAGCTGTGTGTGACCACGATGTGCATACGTCCCGAGGTCCATACTCTCCACGGGACTCGAGTTGTCAGCTGCAGCGGCCGCATGTGCAGAAGACCCAGGTGGCAAACTGATGGGTCCGAAGCCATAAGTCCCAGAAGCCTCTGAAATTCCCTCAAGGAAACAGACCGGCCTGGTCTGAAGCGGCGCAGAGCTGATGAAATGATCGCTGTGCGCTCTTGAGAGAGGAGGGCTCGCATCTCCACCAAGTCGAAACACACACCCAGATATGTTATATGCTCAGACGGAAGGACTCGCTCTATCACTCCTTTTGTGAGCAGGCTGTGCTCCTGTCTTTGAGACCTCCTGTCTCAAAACAGTGGCATTTTGACGCAATGTCAGTGACGGAACCATGCCTTTGAAATGGGGTGTTCTGCTTCTGAACTGGAGAGAATACCTGTGTTCTATTATGTCTAGCAGCCAGCGAGAAATGCCTGGAATAGCTCTTCACGCATCTAGGAACTGACTTAGGTTGCTATCACTGGCAGCGATGTTTGTAGACTGGCACCTTGCCTCCGGCAAGGCTAAACATGCTGGTGGGGAAACGGCTCATGGAGGATAACACTGGGAGGCCAGTGGCTCTGCACTGCTCTGAGGCAGGGCGAGTAACGCTGTGTCGATAGGATGAGGTGGGAACAGTCAGTGAGGGTGTTTTGTGAGGGTGTTTGTGTTTTTATTGAACAAATAGAAACATGAATGTTGCATTTGTCGCCTGCAGGAACAAGGGGAACATAATGCCGGATGCAGCACTGGGGGGTCAGCTATGGTCAGCCATAGGTGCCTGTGAAGGACCACCATGAACCCCATGGATCAAACAATGGCTTGAGCAGAGCGTTTTCTCACCATCAGCACAAAGTCTGTCGCTGCGTGCAGGTCTTTCACGGCATTCGCGTCCATGTCGCAGCTGTCCAGGGACTGCAGGAGCTTGGCTTGAAAAACCTGCAGCACTGCCATCTCGTGCAGCACAGATGCCGCTTCGCCAGCGGAGGTGTAAGCCTTGTAAGTGAGGTGGGCAGTCAGTCTACAATTCTCCTGGAGGTCTGGGGGGCCCTCAGTGTCAGGGCGATCCCGCTCTGACTCTGCCCAGTCCTTTTGTGATGCCGAGATGGACATGGAGTCTTCATATTCCTCAGGGCCAAAGGAAATGATGTCCGGAGTCCTTCAGGTCAGCTAGGGTCAGCCATAGGTGCCTGTGAAGGATAACCATGAACCCCATGGTTCGACCAATGGCTTGAGCAGAGCTCTTTGTCGCCATCAGCGCAAAGTCTGTCGCCGTGTACAGGTCTTTCACGGCATTTTGTCCTGGCATTTTCCCCTGGAGCATCCCAGTTGATGTCAAGCTCCTTAACAGCTTTCGCGAGGACCCTGACGAGCTCCTCCTGGAGGTCCCTCAGTGTCAGGACGATCCCACTCTGACTCTGTCCAGTCCTTTTGTGATGCAGAGATAGACATGGAGTCTTCGTTTTCTTCAGGTGCCAAAGGAAATGATGTCTGCGACGGCAGGAGGGGGGTGAAGGCTCTCGTCAGCGGAAAGGACTACAGAAAGGAGGGGAGGGCCCACCAGCAGCTTGCTGGCAGCAGTGGGCCTCATCCCCATAAGGCCACGAGCGAGTCCAAGTCCTCAAAATTTGTGCCGGCAAGTCAGCACAGTGCACGCAGTTGGACTCAGAGAATGCAGCCTCAGCGTGGGCCAGGCCCAGGCAGGCAATGCAGTGCTCGTGCGGGTCCGGTGGGTCGACAGGGCCCGTGCAAAGTCGACAGAAGGTGGCCATCGGATGCCGTGAAAAAGTTGTAGTATCTTCTGGTCTGTCTTTGACGATGGCAGTGTGAAGAAGAAGATTCTGCGGCAATTGTCGCTCTCACCTCATTATATACTGCCCACAGGCTTGTCAGTGTTTCCCACAGAGAGCAGCCTTATCTTGGCTAGTCATTCTGACGTTTGTCGCTGGCGATGTCTCTGTAGTGGTTAAACATGAGATATAATTATGGTGCATTCAAGTCCTCCTGGGAAGCTCGTATTTACGAGTTGACAAGACGTAATTACGACGTCAGGTGCGTTCAAGTTACTTTGGTTGGTACAAGATGGCGATTTAACTTTTCTACATAAAATTCAATGATTTTTTTTAACTCTACATCTACAAAATGATAAATAAAGAATGTGTATCATTGTGTTCTTGCTTTTTTCTGTTTTTATTCAATTTATGAAGGAGATTATATATTGGTAATCATTATATATTGGTAATTATACAATAATATGTGACCCTGGAAACATGTGAAACTTGTGGTTTTGTGGTTCAGGGTCACACACACACACACATATATATATATATATATATATATATATATTATTTATTTTTTTCATTTCAAGAAATTTACCGCCAATACAGACACTGCATATCTCTAGACTTTGGCTGCATCCATTGCATCCAACATGTTTTCTCACTGACACACCCCCAACTCGGAAACTCGGGCCTTTAAGGTAATTTCGAGCTTCCCACTCATAATAACGACTTTGTGTGCATTCCAGTTGCAACCCCTTAAGGACAGCCCTGAGGATAACCGGAGTAGCCAAGGCAAGCTGAGTGACGTTATCAAGTACGCTGCTGTTTCAAGTTGCAGAATTTCCAGACTTGCACTCCCGAGTCGAACACCCAGCTTATAGATAACCTTAAAGGTCCACTGAAGTGCCTTGAAACATGCAGCGTTGTGCTATGTGGTGACGTAATTTCAACTGAAACAGGAATCGTCTGAATCCTTCCTTATTCCCCATATAGTAGTGATGGGTCGTTCTTGAACGATTCGTTCAACCATAATGACAGAAATTCACACATTTATAAACTGTAAGAAGTAAAAAGCTACAATTTGAGACCAGAAACGCATCACATAACTGTAGAAGTAAATAATAATGATAATAATAATAATAATAATAACTATGCACCCATTTATAAGGAAGCTTTTAAATGAACTAATTTCTCTCTCCAATGCTGTCACGTCACGTGACAAAAGAACGAACGATTCGAAAGACTCGTGAGATGAACTAATCAATTCTCTTTCCGGCTCAGACTGCATAGGTAAAGCTTATGGGGCTGTCACGTGATGAACGAACGACTCCAACCCGAAGACTTATGCTGAGTTCACACTGCACGATTTTAGCCCGCTTTTTCACTCGCCGACAGGTTTTGCGAAACAAAATGAACGAATCTTTTTTCGAGTCATTTTGTTCATTTTAGCAAAATATAATTACAATGTTAAGTGTTACTTCCCTAACACGTCTACTACTTACGCAAACTGATCACACTACAAACAATACAAAACTGCTATAAGAAACAGAAAAGATTAATTC
>NW_015655588.1:146138-151878 GCF_001515625.1 Sinocyclocheilus rhinocerous | reverse complement strand
TACAAACGGGTGCATAGTTATTATTATTATTATCATCATCATTATCATTATTACTCTTACAGTTACATGATTTTCTACCAAATTATATGTAATATCTAATTATTATATTAATATTTAACTTGCATTGGAAAGGTTTCCGTGACCTCTCGCGAGATCTCGGCAAAAAGTCTCAAGATTTATTTCCAGAACATGATGCATGATGCCTCGAATAGCGCTCCGGAGCGGTATTCGAGATAGTGTGGATTTAGTGTGCGTTAAGGGCACAGGCTTTGGCGTTTTTAAGACCTGGGACAGTCTTGCGCGCTTACTTCCTGTCGCGCGCACGTGCTCTCAAGTGGCCAAGACTGCAAGTGTGGGTATTTGGGCAAGGGGACTAACTCTGTGAACAAGTGACCTATTTCAGCTGCGTTTCAGCGTCTATTTATAGTGTAGGGGCGGGACATTTCAAATTCTAGAGAGCATTTGATTGGACAGAAAGTTTGATGAGAAGTTGAAGTGAGGGGTGACCTCATCAAAACCGCTAATTCATATTGCCGGAATATGTGTAAGTTTTGAATGCTTATATCTTCTAAATACAAATTTTGTCATCGCTTTGGAGCACACTAGCTTATAGCTATAAGGCTAACACATTAATACTAAAAGCCCAAAAAATTCCATTTTGATTTCATGGGGACTTTTAAGGCTAACATACTAAAAGCCAAAAAACTTCCATTTTGATTTCATGGGGACTTTAAAGTCGACTAGTCTGGGCCCCTATGTGAAATGAAAACACTGTTGTTTGTTTCTGTACAGAGCATGCAAAGTCTCAGTTGAACGCCCATTCCAACCCTTGTGATTTCCAACTGGACGCGTTGAAACCTTTTATGGGCGGTGCTCCGATGTAAAATCAGTCTGCTTGTTTGTTTGGTTAAACGTCATATGGAAATGATTTCAGCGGCTAAGCCCCTCGCACCATAGTTGAGCTGCTCGTTTGCTGTGTGTTGATACCGAACAAAATGGCTGCAGAGGCTTGATTCTGACCCGACACTCTCAGCGCTTTCTCCGGACACTCCGCACTTATTCCTGGATATTTCCACTGTCGTTTTAAAAACATCTCTGGATTTCTCCACACGACTGCAGCCAGGCTGCTCACCACATCGCTCGCTATCTTTATTTTTGCACTTTAATGAAGCAGCTTGCATCGCATAATCTCATGTCAGCCTACCAGACAGTAGCAGCTTTAAACTGCCCTCTTCTTCGTTTTGCACCGTAGACGAGATGCTATTTCTGATGACCAATTTATGCCACAGTACTTGACACACTGCCTCGCCGTTTTAATGTATTATTTTCTGTCTTTTCGAGGCTATTTCGTAGCGTATATGTCATGGAAATGTCATCTGCTGTTTTTCCAGCATGTATGCATCTATAATCTCCATCAGAGCCCAAAACTCGGAGTCTGCATATAAATTTCACGACATTCCTTATCCCTTTGCATATTGAATTTTGTGTTTATTTCCGTTCTGCTGCCTTTTTGGGACACTTTCGGAATTTCAGCAGCTCATTCAGCACAGTGTTACTTGGGTCTGTCTGTTTTTACGGGTACCTTTTTTTTTTTTTTTTTCGCAAAAAATGGCCTTTTGTACCGCTGTACAACATGCAACATTTTTTACTGAAAACCGCCAAAGCTCGACTTGTGAACAAAAAGGTAAGTTGAGATATTGGCTCTGTCTCAAAACTTCGGCTGCTGACTCTTTAACATCTATGATTGCAACCAATGTTGTCTAGGTAGGCAGCTCACTAGGTTAAAACAACAACAACCTTCTGATCATCTCTAAAACAGGCTGCGAATTCAATTTAAATCTAATCCGTTGGAAACATTTGTGTGCTGTGGCGTAGAGGTTTAAAATCTGGGCTGTTACCTGAAAGCTTGTAGGTTAATTGACCATAAACACGCTTAACCAATTTACTTAAGGTAGACTGAGCCTGTAATGTTTACTGTTAGTTACTTTACTAGCATCAAATAAATGATTACTTGGATAAAAGTGTTTTAGATTTAGTCGTGTAATCTGTATTTAGAGTCTTATTACACTGAAAAGTTTTCTTAATTTTTAGTCTTTCATTTTAATTTTTAGTAGTTCTATTTATTTACTTTTTTTTGTTTATTTTAGGATATTAATTTATTTTAGAATGTTAATTAGCATACCACAATTCCATAGTAATAAAATATGCAGTGAATCTGATATTTTATTTTAATTTAATGTTAATTTGGTTCTTAGGGGAGACATATCCATGTTGTCAAAATCAAAAAAATATCCCTAAAACGCAATGGCACGTTTTTGCATTTTTAAATGTTTGAGGTGGTACAAAATCAAGGGCTTGACATTTGCTATTACTCTTCCTGTCCCTCAGAATAATAGAAGATTCAACTAATTATAATCTGGGTACAACTAATATCACATGTATGCTTCTGATCCTATTAAACATTACAGTTAAAACCCTCCAATTAACAGGCTGATCACTGTTGCCAAGTTCTTTCATGCTGAAAGGGATCTATTCATCATGATATTTAATTTCTGTTGGTTATGTGATTTCCAGCAAAACACACAAAGAGGACAGCCTGTAAGTTCAGTGTACTGACATATATTTTACAGGAAAGAGACTGGAAAGTCTGCTTTGTTGACTCTAAGAATGCTTTTTTTATGTCAGTTTGTTAGATCTAGCCTAGATTCAACAGACATTAGCTGTTTATAATATATTCACATACTAAGGGTCATTTGCTTCACCTTGTGAAAAAATTGCATTCAGTATTATTTGCTAAATACTTCAGAGCAGTTAGAATATTAGCTTTTTTTTCATGTAGAAATTATATATATTTTTTTAAATAACCATCTTTGCTCTCTGAGAACTAAAGGAATTTGGATGTGTCATCCTTCTCTCTTATTATTCTAGTACTTTTTGTCCATATTGTCATTGTGTTCTTTTGTAGCTTTGCTTATTGTCTTGTGCACTTAGTTGAGAACCATAATTTTATTCTTCAATCTATTTTTCTCTCTTGAAAATCATGTCACACTTGGCTGATGCCAGTGATAAAATGAATAGGGCAATTCACTTGTAATTCATAACCCATCTACCCTTTGAGTGTGTGCTGCTCAACCTTAATTTTAAATCACACCAAAACGAGGAGCTCCTTTGCTCCAATACACCCAGATTCAGCTCTCCCTCCTTTCGTCTGGGTCTAGGAAACCACCGTCCCTCATGGCACTGCAGGGGATTGTGGTCCAATCATGGAGGCGTGAGACGCCAGTGTTCAGCTTGTGTCAAAAAGGCAAAAAGGGCAAGCAATACAGATGAGCGATCTCACTCTGGACTGTAAGGGTGCAGAATACAGAGCTTGTAAAAGCAGAAAGAGACAGGGAATTCCTTGTATTTCATGAGATTCTCTGTTTACATTGTGGCTTTCTATTTGGTGTCAGCCCCACTTTATAGCTAGACATAATTTAATATTGGCTTCTGTGGTGGGTGCACACTGCCTCCGTCATGCTCTGATAAAATTAGAGCACATTGTTCTTGTCTGCACAGATTTCAAAGGCTGGCTGTGGTGAATTCTCCTTTGCCGGAGTTCAGGTTGTATTTCTATAACAGTAGAATTAGCCTGATTTTCGTTCTTTCCTGTGCATAGAATTTTTAATTATTATTATTATTTTTCAAGGAGGTATTTTTCTTCAGGCCGTTGTGTACTATCTAACCACATTTCTGTAATTTCTTAAATAAAATATCTCAAGAGGTTAGACACTGCTGACCTGGCATCAAAACCCCTGTCTGGTTATTAGATATGTAGTGTCTACCTGAATTGTTTTCGAATTGTCAAATTTTTAAGATAGTTTAAAAAGGAAATTCCTCCCTGATGTCAAATTTAAAGAGGGAAAATTTACGAGATCTTTCCACCCATATTTCTCTCATTACCTCATCATGACATTACAGTCCAGTTCAGTTTAACATTGAACCCTATGATGTAAGAGGCTGAAATCCTCTTGTACATGTGAGAGGAGAATGGTGCGCCACGCAGCAGGACAGGATGGGGTACGGGTTAGGGAGAGAACTGGAGAAGAAAGCATTTGTGAGTGTTGGCTGGTGTCCCAGAAAATGTCCCTGCTGTGTTGCAAGGTCCTTCCCCCATTCTTATGATAGCATTTTGCTAGACTCTAGGTAGAGTAAAGCTTTGAGATTTTGAGGTTGTGGATGGTTCTTGTTTGTGGATTATTGCATTTTAGATTACAAGTTTTGTTTAACCCTTGTTCTGTTTCTCTATTAATAGGTCAGAAAACATAAATCTTAAACAACAAATTTAATGACTTCTGCTAATATTTTGAGAACTGATACTTCAAATGTCCTTTTTGGAAAAAAAATATTTTATTTTTTAAAAATATAATATTTAAAAAAAAATATATTTTATGTTTGTGATCTCAGAGCCTGGGTAAAACAACATGAATAAATGCACCAAGCAACCGTAACAATGAAAGTCGATGTCAGAAGAACACAAATATTAATATTTTAGATTCTTATTTGTGGTTTCTAAGTATAGTTACAGGATAGTTTTGTATTTTTCTTTTCTGCTTAGTTGTGCCAATAGCACAGATTTTAGTAGTGCAGTAGTTCCAACATTTTATTCTACAAAAATATTTGTTCCACAAAAAATATTTACATAAAAATAAAAGGCTGTTGTTAAATAATGGTTTCGATGCAAAACATCACTGGTTGTTTTATAATTTTCACCATATTCTAATTTATATTAGAACTAAATAGAATTTCTAGCCAGCTGTTTAACTTCATCTCGCAGCCAAAATAAAACAAGGGATAGAATACATGTATTTGATTAACAAATGTCACTGACAACACAGAATTGGCCTATTGGGGCAAGTGACAGTTTTGTTAATTGCCAGCCAGCCATCACTGTCATTGAGCCCTACACTGTAAAACCCGATAAGTTCAGAATACTCAAAATTTTTGTGGACTAAGACTGCTTAATTAAGCAACTCAAATTTTTTAACTTAACATTAATTATAAATAACAATTAAGTCAAACTAAAAAGCTTAAATTTGTTTTTGCTTAATGTTTAAGTGCAGTGTACTAAAAATTATTGTTTATCATACGTAATGTTTTTCATTTACCAATTATTTTAATGCAGTAGTGCTTTATTAAATACAAATACTAACTCAAAAAATACACTTATGCATAAAAAAACACACGCACAACTGTGGCTATACAATTGAGGATTTTTTATTCAGCCTTTTTTAAACCGCATGAACTGTGTATTTCTGAATGTCAAACACTGGAAGATCATCTCATCACAACTGCAGTGCTTGCAGGACTTGTAGTGGTTTCATTGTCCATGATAACAAAATCAGCAGGAGAGGTGTTTGTGTCAGTGATGTCTGGCTCGCCCAATTCCTCCTGGAATAAGCAAAGAGGGTAAAACTTTAACTTCAGAGACTAAAAGTAGACATTTATATTTACTGCCAATAGAGTGGGGGAACTATAACGTCAGAACCCGGAAGAGTAATTCGCCGTGGGTTCCTTCTAGATTTTCCTATGGGGTTTTATAATGGGGTTTTTCAATTAAAATAAAGCCCGTGGTAAACATAACTTGACGATACTTTTACGTTTTGTTGTACAACGTAAATTACACACATCCATACCCAAAATAAATTTTTTGAAGCAGTTATGTTCATTTTTGAAAACGTATGTTTTTAATAAGTAGCTA
>NW_015655588.1:137949-144511 GCF_001515625.1 Sinocyclocheilus rhinocerous | reverse complement strand
GCCATGTTGAATGGATTCTTCTGAACGTCGGTTAGAGCAACGAGGTGACGTCACTTTACGTCACTCAGTAAACTTAAAAATAATAATTTAAATAGAAGAGTTTACTCAAAACTGTTGAGCCACACAAAAATAACACTAAATTCCTCGTTCAGAAAATGTAATTGTTATAAGTTGCATCAACGATTTAACAGACTTTAATTGCAGTGTTCTTAAACTTTATAAGTTAGTAGTACTGTTCGGGTTTACAGTGTAATGTATGTAAATAATGGGAATTTGTTGTTTTGAGGAACCACAAAGAGAATGTACCTCTAAAATCACCATCATAAATGATGTCTTTAACACTCCAAGAAAGTTGTAGTTCAAGATGGAGTACAAATCCTATTCATTCGGTTTTCTGTTTTGCTAGTTATCATAATTTCAGCTTTCAAGAATTTAAACTGATCTGGATACAGCAGTTGTATTGTCTTGTGCATTGATTCAGTACTGCTTGATCTAACAGGTGTACTATTAAAAATTAGTGTCTGGTTTTCCTTTCTCTGTTTATAAATACTTGTTTGCCTTTATTGTGCATTGTACCCCTGACAGGCTGTGAGAAGCGGTTGTCTGTTCTTCTGTGTGTGGCCTCTGCGGTAGCTGTCAGTATAACCTTCAGGATGAAAGGGAGAACCATTCGGGAATGATACTGACTCCATCTCCTGGAGCTGTGTGTTTTTGTATAGTGTCTTATCCGATTTCACTTTGATAAATTTCATCAGAATAGAACTGACATTGATGTTTTGACAGTTTAGACAAAGCTATTGTTCCTCTGTAGGACAATCCTGGCTTGTTTAGCCTCAATACCGCTATATGTCTGACTTCTTAAACATCACATGGTAAGCCTGGAAGTGGAACACAACTTAAGGCTCTTTGCTAACTTTAAAGGTGTTGTATTCACTGATTGGTCTCCATTTGGTTGTGAGTTAAGAATAGTTTACTAAAAATTTTAACTATTGTACTAATTTACTCGCCTTCATGTTATTCTAAGCTTTTGTGAAACACAACAAGAGAAGTTTAGCAGAATGTTGACACTAATGGCGCTTTTCCACTGCGTGGTACGACTCGGCTCGGCACGGCTCAGTACGGCACGGTTTGGCTCGGCACGGTTTGCGTTTCCACTGCAGTTCAGTACCCTGATTTAAATCTAGCGGTTCTTTTGTGTTTGTGTCGCAAGTTCAGTGACGCAGGTAGAGACGATTCTCTCCAGCCAATCCGTGATCAGCAGAGTTTACACGTCACGTTTTGGTAACGGTACGGTTCACTTGGAACCCCAACCGAGGTGGTACTAAAAAAAGTACCAGGTACTGTATCCAGTGGAAAACCCCCAAAAAATGAACGGTACCGAGCCGTACCATGCAGTGGAAAAGCGCCATAAGAGCATACTAAGAGCACTAAGAGTACTAATTAAAGTGAATGCTGCAAAAAATGCTAAAGCACCATATTTTCCAAGTCTATTGAAGCCGAACAATAGCTTTTTTTGTGGAAAACAGAATGAAAATTGAATTGTTATTTACCAATAGTAAATGTGGTCTGTTAATAACTGTGACCAAGGCAGAGACGGCCTTATGATGAGGAGATACCAGCCTGTGTGTGGCTCGACCACTGGAGAAAGCATAACGGTCAACTTGGATTGCTTGTGCTGTCATAGCCAATCACATTATAGCCTTGATGTAATTTAATTGTTGTTAGACTTTTGTACGCCAGTCAATCACTGTTTGGCGATACTATAGAAATGGATAAGTAGTGCCTTAAACGGAATACTAGGGGTCGACCGATATGTGTTTTTCAAGGCCGATGCCGATACCGATTATTACAGATCACGCTTATCAATTATACTGACTGATGATAAGTTCATCAGTCAAGAGCAGTGGGTGATTTTTTTTCTGTGTTTTGTTGTTTTATTAACATTAAAATAATTTAATGAAAGTTCACCAAAAATGAAAATTCTGTCATCTGTCTTTCAATTCTGTCATAGTGTTTCATTTTTATACCATCATTTACTCAAGTTGTTTTAAACCTGAATTAGTGTATTTCGTCTGTTGAACATAAAAGTTATTTTTGAAGAATGTGGATAACCAAGCAGTTGCTGGTCCACAGTAACTTCCATGGTATTTTTTTCCTACTGTAAAAGTCAGTGTGGACCAGCTACTGTTTGATTACTCGCATTTTTCAAAATATCTTTTGAAATTAATACAGGTTTGGGACAAAATGTGAGTAAATGACAGAAATTTAATTTTTGGGTGAACTATCCCTTTAATGACAGGTGGCAGCATATTTAGTAGCTACTGTCCCTTTAAGAGCTTCACGCGTTTCTCTCTTAACTGTTTACTTTCATTTTAGACATAACCAACTCAATTCGAAATCAATCAGACGCGAAAGACAACTTAGTCCAATAATCAGGCGCTCAGTTAGCAAGCGCTTTTGGAGTGAGAGTGAATTCCGCATTGATTGGTCGGACTCGTGACTCCCAACAAATCAGATGGGCGGTGGGCGGAGACGGCTTTAGGCCACAGAGTGGTTAGTTCTGACAGGCTGCATCAGAGCCAAATAGCGCGTTTCAAAATTAAGTTATTTTATCTGCGAATCGGTTTTGAAAATGACCGATACCGATAATCATAAAAATGCTTAATATCGGCGCCGATAATCGGTCGACCCCTATGGAATACTACCTGTCATAGAATTGTGTGTTACTTCTTATAAAACAGTTTTTTTTTTTCCTGTGTAAACTCCAAAAATAGATAAATCTATATCTAGGCTCTTGATTAATTAAACTAATTTAAGTTCCAACCTATGTTTTTATACAATTAACTTGTAATAGTAGTCTAAGCATTTTATGCAACAAGTCACAGATCATTAATTCAGTGAGTTGAAGTCAAGATTCAAATCAGTTCATTTGGAGTCAGGTTGTAACGACCCAGCTTTCTAAATCTAGCAGGTTGTGCCCACTCCCCCCAGTCCCACATATCCTTAGCACTCAGTAATTTTAGCACATAGGAAGTGCTAAGCTGCTCTTTAGTTGTAGTTTGAGAAGGCCTTTTGATGACCCAGTCAGTGCAGTGAACTGCTGAGGGGAGCTGCATGTTGCTAATACTCGACAGCAGGAAGGCCAAAGGTTAACGTTTTTTTCCCCTCCCCTCCACTGTGGCCTGCCAGAAGTCTGCTCACAGCCTCCACGGGTCTGGTTATTAGCCAAGACAGCCCACTCCAAAACACACTACCTTTCAGTGTTTTTTTTGGTATACCTCCCCTATCCTACCCTGCGGGTCCTACCGTACCCACATCCCTCACACCTCTGCATCTTAAGCGTTGCTTGTCCTAAGCTTGATCATGCAACTTGGGACTTTTTATTTATTAGAGTGAATCTCACACTTTGTTTATTTAGTTTTTATTTTGCCTTTAAAGGCTTTTAAATTTTAATATGACTTTTTAATCCTCTTTCATTCTTTTTGAGCATTTAGAAAGTCTCACTGTTTTCATTAACTAGAGCTCAGTGTGCTCTTCAGGTCTCTTGCCCAGAGAAAGTGATATATTAATCCTGAAACTTGGGTCAGTTTCCACTACTGAAATGTGGATTCTGGTGACCTTTGTTAATTGTAAACAAATAACATTGACTGTGATACTTATTCCTAGAGTAGAGATTGGTGCTAACAACGCCAAGGTCATAGGTTCGATTCACAGGGAATGCATGAACTGGCAAATTGTATACCTTCAATGCAATGTAATGGCTTATTTCCACCGAGCAGTACGGTTCAGTACAGTACAGTACGCAATTTTATGCGTTTCCATTGTCAGAAGTTGTGAGTGGTACCAAAATAGAGAATTGTACCGTACCACTTTTTTGGGACCCTTCTGTAGGGGTACCTAGCACAGTAGTCCGGTACCAAAAGGGTGGAGCTAGACTCGCAACAGAATGTTGATTGGTTGACAGAGAATCGTCACTTGCGCGTGCTACAGGCTTTTTTTTTTTTAAATATGCAGTAATGTCAGCACGCAGCAATGAACCATGGTCGACCCAGGAGGTGCAGACCTTTCTGGGTATCATTGGTGAAGAACGTGTGTGAAGGGAACTCGATGGCATGGTGAGAAATGAAAAGGTTTTCCAGCATGTTTCTGAGAGGATGGATTAAACGCAAGAAGCTGCAGAGTGACTACCAGAAGGTGAAAGACCAAAAACCAAAAGGTGTAAACCCAAAAAATTGGAAGTAGTTCGATATGATGGACGCCGTTTATGGACACAGACCGGCGAGTTTGGGAAGAGGAGGCGGCATCGATATGGCCACCTCTCTGCTGGAGTCAATGATGGAGTCTGCCGGTAAGTTCTTATAGTTGTGAAATAAAGTATTAAAAGATCACAGAAAAGCTCACTTTCAATGTACAACTTTAGAGCAAGCATGTATTTTTTTTTTGTTGTTTGCTAGCCAGTGCGGTAGCACCCAATTATTTGCAAGCTAGTAAGGCTACGTTCACACTGCGAGCCTTATGCCGGGTTCAGACTACACAATATTTTTGTCGGTCACGATAGTCACTGTCAGATTTCACGATTTTGACTCCTAAAATCTTGTCGTGTCCTGGACAAGAAACATGTCAGACTACACGTTGCTTCCCGACCATTCATCGCGTGCCATCTTTAACGACGTGCGTGATGTCATCGAGAAGGCGGAACTAGTGACTGACTTCCGAAAACAAGAGTGTAAACATTGCTGAAGCGCTTCCAATATATAGTTCGCCAGCATTTTTCTTTCTTTGTTCTGTCGTGGTAGTCCCTCGATGACACATCATACAGGCAGGAGTACTGTTGCCACAGCTCCACGAACCTTTCCTCCATCTCATAATTCCACCTAGCAGCACCATCATCTCTCTTTCGTTTCGCCATGTTTGAAACCTGTGTATGAAAGAGCTTCTGTGCTGCTATTGGTCAACGTCACCAATGTGACAGAACTCGTCGTGGACGACAGAAAAAAAATGAAACATGCTAGTCTTTCTGTCATGATGTTGTGAAGCATCGCAGACGTGGAATCGGTTGTCATCCACTATGACACACTACACGAGCTGAAACGATGGAATCTTGCGTCCCAACGCCCATTGTCGTTTACGAATCCCCACGACACCCTACGTCAAGCAAATCGTGGCAAAATCGGGCTAAAATCATGTAGTCTGAACCGGGCATTAGATCTAAATAGAAATAATAACAAAAATAGCTAGAACTACAAAACATTGTCATTTACGAATCCCCATGACACCCTACGTCAAGCAAATCGTGGCAAAATCTGGCTAAAATCGTGTAGTCTGAACCGGGCATTAGATTTTTTTTGTATAGCTGTTCACATTGTTGTTTTAAATGTTTTTATAAAACATAACACCTTTATTTGACCCTCTAACTCTAGCACTTCCTATTCTATTTTAATTCTACTTTATATTTATATTATTTAAAAAAAACAAAAAAAACAAACACTAGCTTTCTATTTTATCTACTTGTTTCTTTGTGTGTGTGTGTATAATAAATATATATATACAGACCTTGCTACGTGTAATGCGTTAGGCTAACCGAGACTTGTCATTTGCACTTATATATTGTTGCTCTTTTGTTAGTTTTGACTGCTTTTATAGTCCTCATTTGTAGGTCGCTTTGGATAAAAGCGTCTGCTAAATGACTAAATGTAAATGTGGCCAATATCAGATTTCCAGTGTGAACAGATCATGGTTCTGAACTGACCCGCATGCGCAAAAGAACGATACGAACAGGGTTTCCAGATTTTCACAACAAAATCCACCCAATTTTTTCTCAAAACTAATCCAAAACTAGCCCAATCATGTTCAGGGAGGTAAACGTCGCGTCAACTCACGAAGTCGAAAAACATCCCGCGGCAACAGAGGAAAAAGTAGCCTAATTCCGCGGCGGAAATGTGGATTTGGCAACACTTGCGCAGGTCGCCGTTAGGGCTGGACGATATGGCCAAAATTGATATCACGATATATTCAACAAAATCCGCCCAATTCTTTCTCAAAACTAGCCCGATCATGTTCAGGAAGGTAAACATCGCGTTAGTGTGGTCGTGTCAACCCACGAAGTTGAGAAAAATCCCACGGCAACAGAGGAAAAAGTAGCCCCAATTCCGCGGGGAAAATATTGATTTGGCAACACTTGCACAGCGCGCCGTCATACGGAAGTAAACACGGAGGATATAAAGTAAGCGATTATGGGTTTATTTATAGTGTGATCTGCAGAAGCCAGCGAAATTATGCACAGGCAATATGAAAAAATAAAGACAAGGATGTGACAAAAGAAAGCAGAGTTTTGAAACTTTTATGATACGAGCCCTCATGTTTTGCTTGTAGAGTTGTCACTGTAATACACATGAGTTCTGACACATTACACTTCCACTGATTACCTTTCACTACTGTCTTGATAACTGGGTATGTAAAATCTTTGAAGTGTCCCGTAAGCGTGGAATTATGACGAATGTTGATCTAGAGCAGGGATCCTCAAATCTGGCCCACGAGATCCACTTTCCTGCAGAGTTTAGCT
>NW_015655588.1:125483-137797 GCF_001515625.1 Sinocyclocheilus rhinocerous | reverse complement strand
TATATAATATAGTATAATATGGAGATGGACATTGCATTGTACTACTATAGATGTTTACCCCTTATATATCTGCATGACTTACTTTAGTTAGCTCAAATCACAAGGATAAAAACACTTCACTAAACAGGCAATATTCCTGTCCGTTTTGCATTTAGGCACTGGTAGAGATGCAGGCAGCTGATGAGAGGCAGCAGGAGTGGTTGGAGAGGATGGAGGACCATCGTGACCGGCACTTTGAGATGATGCTGGAGGATGCCCATGAGGCAAGGCAGCATGAGGCAAGGCAGCATGAAGCTGAAGTCACTCGGCAACCTTCAGGATCATCAGAAAATCACAGGTAGGTGAGTTTGATCAGGGGTGGAGCTAAGCTCTGCAGCGCATTGGCCCTCCAGGGCAAGATTTGAGGAACCCTGATCTAGAGTGACGTAAAAGCCGCATGAAATCCGACATGACCGTTCACACTGCGGTCGCATTGCAAAAAATCTGATATGGATCGGATTTAGTACCACATATGGAAGTGGCACAAATCAGAATCGAAAAGATCAGATTCCATGCGGTTTGTGCTGTTCACACTGTTATGACAAAAACAGATCTGAGTCACGTGAGCAAAAAAAATCAGATTTGGGCCACATCTGCCTACAGTGTTAACGTAGCCTAAGACACTATAATTTATTAGACAGTGTTGGATGAAGTACAGATACCCTAATGAAATATTACTTCAGTAAAAGTACTCATTTTAAATATTTTCTTGAGTAAAAGTACATAAGTACTACATTTTTATGTACTTAAATACTAAAACTAAAAGTACTGATCGATGAACCTCAGTTTATAATTTTTTTAATGCAATTTTATATCCATCCTACTGCTGAAGATAGCTATTAAGGAGATGATAGAGCTTAAGGTAAAGAGCTCAGTCTGAAATTATGAAATATCAGAGAGCAAGAGAAAGATGTGAGAATGTGTCCACATTTAATGGGCTTAAACAGCTCATCATTTTACAGCAATGTAGTGGAGTAAAAAGTTCAATATTATGCTTTGGAATGTAGTGAAGTAAAAGTTTCTTATAAAAATACTCTGATAAGGTACAGATACTTGAAAAATGTACCTAATACTTTGTTACTGTCCACCACTGTATTAACTACCCATTCAGTCCTAGTACTTTGTATGTTTTGTGTATGTTATCTCTAACCGTACTGTTGCAGTTTGTGTGATTAACGTGACTTGTGTAACTTTTCAGTTGAGGATCCTAGCTCTCAGAAGGAAACCACAGAGAGTCTTGACAAGAGGTTGTCCACCTGTGAGAGCTCGAGCTCGAGTTTGCCTGCACGGACATTGACACCGACACCACCAGAATCAGTTCCATCACCTCCGAGTGTACCCCGGTAAACGCATCGGTAAGACATGAAAACCAGAGTGAAAAGTCACACACTGAACTGTGTTTGCACTGTACAATTTTTTGGATTTATCGTAATATAGTATAATATATATATATTTTGCATTTAGGCACTGGTAGAGATGCAGGCAGCTGATGAGAGGCAGCAGGAGTGGTTGGAGAGGATGGAGGACCATCGTGACCGGCACTTTGAGATGATGCTGGAGGATGCCCATGAGGCAAGGCAGCATGAGGCAAGGCAGCATGAAGCTGAAGTCACTCGGCAACACATGGAGCAGTCTGCAAGGTTCGATCAGGCCTTCCTCTGCACACTCAGTCAGCTGGTACAGGTGTTGAGTAGTCGCCGTGACCCTGTGCCACCATCCAGCCACTAGTGCTTTGCACACAGCACAAGACTTAACACTTGTTTGACACTTTTTGTTTGCACAAAACTGTTTTTCTGTTGTTGCACAGCACATTGTATTTTAAGCATTTGTTTGACTGTTTTCAAATTAAAGTAATTTTTCCATTACCTCATGTGTCATGTCATGTGTTCAATGACTGTCTCACAGGCTTCCTCCCGTACCCCTTCTATAAATTTATGTCATTCGCTTAACGTTCCTGCCATCAGGTGTTAACAACGCCAGAGTGTATGGACCTTTTGTTTGCTACCTTGATAAAATCACCATTTGGGAGATTATGCTTTACCTTTAACATACAATATTTGTTAATGTGTTACTTTACATTTACAATAGCTGATCTTCAAAGATTTTACTCTGTAATCTAATATGATTTTTAAACTAGTAATGGCAAAATCTGAATTTCTTTCTACATTTTATTGCAGAGACTAATAAGTCCTCACTTTTACAAAATATGAAGAGGCAGGGTAAAAGTAAACATGATTTATGTGTCCATTACAATATCAGTCAAAACAGGTTTACATATCCTAACATTTACACAGGATTTGCTTTTGCTACAACTGCAAAGACAAAAAGATTTAACTGTTCAAATACCTCATCAGACCCACACGTACATCCCCGCCCCCTCCTCTGTACCACTGCTACCACCACAGACTCTGCTGCAGCATGTGTGTCCCATTCGTGTTGGTAATCCTCTCCATGACTTTCATAAAGATTGTGCAAAGCACAACAAGTCAACATCATGGATTTCACCAGTTCAGTGTCGCTATCATTCCTCTTCATAAAGCACTGCAACCTCCCTTTGAGTCTCCCAAAAGCATTCTACTACCTCCCGAGACCTGCGCATTTTTAGGTCTGTTGTTCTGCTGTCAGCTGGCCATGGTCAGGGAATGGTTTTAGGAGCAAAACGATAGGCTGAGTCTCCCAGCACATAATAGCCAGCATTCACCCCACTGGTGTTCCTGGTGCAAGCTGGGTAAAGTCTTCCACGCTCAACTAACTCCCACAATGTGGACAGTCTCAGAACTCGAGCATCATGCAAACTCCCAGCCATTCCTGCAAATACACTCCAAAACAATCCTTTTCCTTCTATAACTCCTTGCAGGATGATGGAATGCCAGCCTTTTCTGTTGAAGTATTCACAGTGGTACTCCTTTGGGGCTATAATGGGTATGTGTGACCCATCAATGGCAGCAACACACTGTGAAAGCTCCCATCGGTTCTCAAAGTAGGTTGCCATTTCTTTAAGCTTCTGCTAGTCAGGAAAACACATATGTTCTGGAACTAACAGATTTTGCAACAGATTAATTATCTGAAAAACACACATAGAAAACATAATGTAATACACTGTAGCAGTGATGGACAGTGTGTTCAGGTCCTTTAATTAAAAGTGCAACTATCATAGCCCCATAGCAAACTAGTAAATTATCATAGTAAACTAACCTACAGATATAAGTATTTTTGCTAAATTACAGGCAGTACATACACTGAACAAAATTATAAACGCAACACTTTTGTTTTTGCCCCCATTTTTCATGAGCTGAACTCAAAGATCTAAGACTTTTTCTATGTACACAAAAGGCCTATTTCTCTCAAATATTGTTCACAAATCTGTCTAAATCTGTGTTAGTGAGCACTTCTCCTTTGCCAAGATAATCCATCCACCTCACAGGTGTGGCATATCAAGATGCTGATTAGACAGCATGAATATTGCACAGGTGTGCCTTAGGCTGACCACAATAAAAGGCCACTCTAAAATGTGCAGCTTTATCACACAGCACAATGCCACAGACATGCAAGTTTTGAGGGAGCGTGCAATTGGCATACTGACTGCAGGAATGTCCACCAGAGCTGTTGCCCGTGAACTGAATGTTCATTTCTCTACCATAAGCCGTCTCCAAAGGCGTTTCAGAGAATTTGGCAGTACATCCAACCGGCCTCACAACCGCAGACCACGTGTAACCACACCAGCCCAGGACCTCCACATCCAGCATCTTCACCTCCAAGATCGTCTGAGACCAGCCACCCGGACAGCTACTGCAACAATCGGTTTGCATAACCAAAGAATTTCAGCACAAACTGTCAGAAACCGTCTCAGGGAAGCTCATCTGCATGCTCGTCGTCCTCATCGGGGTCTCGACCTGACTGCAGTTCGTCGTCATAACCGACTTGAGTGGGCAAATGCTCACATTCGATGGCGTCTGGCACTTTGGAGAGGTGTTCTCTTCACGGATGAATCCCGGTTTTCACTGTACAGGGCAGATGGCAGACAGCGTGTATGGCGTCGTGTGGGTGAGCGGTTTGCTGATGTCAACGTTGTGGATCGAGTGGCCCATGGTGGCGGTGGGGTTATGGTATGGGCAGGCGTATGTTATGGACAACGAACACAGGTGCATTTTATTGATGGCATTTTGAATGCACAGAGATACCGTGACGAGATCCTGAGGCCCATTGTTGTGCCATTCATCCACGACCATCACCTCATGTTGCAGCATGATAATGCACGGCCCCATGTTGCAAGGATCTGTACACAATTCCTGGAAGCTGAAAACATCCCAGTTCTTGCATGGCCAGCATACTCACCGGACATGTCACCCATTGAGCATGTTTGGGATGCTCTGGATCGGCGTATACGACAGCGTGTTCCAGTTCCTGCCAATATCCAGCAACTTCGCACAGCCATTGAAGAGGAGTGGACCAACATTCCACAGGCCACAATCAACAACCTGATCAACTCTATGCGAAGGAGATGTGTTGCACTGCGTGAGGCAAATGGTGGTCACACCAGATACTGACTGGTTTTCGGACCCCCCCGGACCCCCCAATACAGTAAAACTGCACATTTTAGAGTGGCCTTTTATTGTGGCCAGCCTAAGGCACACCTGTGCAATAATCATGCTGTCTAATCAGCATCTTGATATGCCACACCTGTGAGGTGGATGGATTATCTCGGCAAAGGAGAAGTGCTCACTAACACAGATTTAGACAGATTTGTGAACAATATTTGAGAGAAATAGGCCTTTTGTGTACATAGAAAAAGTCTTAGATCTTTGAGTTCAGCTCATGAAAAATGGGGGCAAAAACAAAAGTGTTGCGTTTATAATTTTGTTCAGTATATTTCAGCCACCCTGACTGCAAATAATAGAAAAATGTCATACAAAGGCAGTTGCGATTTGTAGAGTTCATCCTCAGGGTTCAGGTGACAATAAATCATGAGATAAACTTGCCTTCTGATGTGTAGAAAATGAAAGCACAGAAACTGAGATTAAAATTAGACCAGGATTTGTGATGTGGATGTTGTGTCTAATTGAATATTCCCCCCTTGGATGCTCTTTGTGTCTGGCATGTGAACTAGAGGGGACGTTTCAATATATAGCTACCAAAGCCTGCAGCAATAACTATATCTAGGTTGAAAGCACCCTCCTCCACACACTCACACAGAACACCCACATGCACACATACACACACGCACACACACACAAGCACGCGCGCACACACACACACACACACACACACACACACATAAAGACATTTCTTTATTTAGACTATAATTAATCAGTTATACAGGACCTCCACATCCAGCATCTTCACCTCCAAGATCGTCTGAGACCAGCCACCCGGACAGCTGCTGCAACAATCGGTTTGCATAACCAAAGAATTTCTGCACAAACTGTCAGAAACCGTCTCAGGGAAGCTCATCTGCATGCTCGTCGTCCTCATCGGGGTCTCGACCTGACTGCAGTTCGTCGTCGTAACCGACTTGAGTGGGCAAATGCTCACATTCGATGGCGTCTGGCACTTTGGAGAGGTGTTCTCTTCACGGATGAATCCCGGTTTTCACTGTACAGGGCAGATGGCAGACAGCGTGTATGGCGTCGTGTGGGTGAGCGGTTTGCTGATGTCAACGTTGTGGATCGAGTGGCCCATGGTGGCGGTGGGGTTATGGTATGGGCAGGCGTATGTTATGGACAACGAACACAGGTGCATTTTATTGATGGCATTTTGAATGCACAGAGATACCGTGACGAGATCCTGAGGCCCATTGTTGTGCCATTCATCCACGACCATCACCTCATGTTGGAGCATGATAATGCATGGCCCCATGTTGCAAGGATCTGTACACAATTCCTGGAAGCTGAAAACATCCCAGTTCTTGCATGGCCAGCATACTCACCGGACATGTTACCCATTGAGCTTGTTTGGGATGCTCTGGATCGGCGTATACAGCAGCGTGTTCCAGTTCCTGCCAATATCCAGCAACTTCGCACAGCCATTGAAGAGGAGTGGACCAACATTCCACAGGCCACATTCAACAACCTGATCAACTCTATGCGAATGAGATGTGTTGCACTGCGTGAGGCAAATGGTGGTCACACCCAGATACTGACTGGTTTTCGGACCCCCCCGGACCCCCCAATACAGTAAAACTGCACATTTTAGAGTGGCCTTTTATTGTGGCCAGCCTAAGGCACACCTGTGCAATAATCATGCTGTCTAATCAGCATCTTGATATGCCACACCTGTGAGGTGGATGGATTATCTCGGCAAAGGAGAAGTGCTCATAACACAGATTTAGACAGATTTGTAAACAATATTTGAGAGAAATAGGCTTTTTTTTGTACATAGAAAAAGTCTTAGATCTTTGAGTTCAGCTCATGAAAAATGGGAGCAAAAACAAAAGTGTTGCATTTATAATTTTGTTCAGTATATAATCAGTCATTACCCACAACTAGTATTGTGTTAGAAATAATATAGGTATCATGCAGACTTCATGTGAGGGATTTATGATCATAAAATATAACCTTCACAGTGCTTTTTAATATATTGAATAGACTACATGACAGTTATCACATGATAGTACATGAGACGAAATATATTAATAATAATAATAATAATTCATTACATTTATATAGGGCTTTTCTGGGCACTCAAAGCGCTTTACATAGAAGGGAGGAATCTCCTCAACCACTAGTTAATATTGTAACACGTGACATAGGGTTAGCTTAGCTTAACCCTCCTGCGCCATCGTTTTTGTCTTGACTTGCGAGGTTGTACGTCTCGTTCCAGCTCCTTAACATTTCCCGGCTTGGTTTTTCCTTGCAGCCTGCAGCCTTTGCTCAAACAAAAATGACGTCATCGCCTATAATTCGATGTCTAATATTTGAAAAACCGAAGCAGCACAAACGAAACTTTTACAGGCACAAACCAGCACAAATGAAGCACAAACAAACAAGACTATTTGGGGTGACTGAGTGACCTCATAAACATTATTTTAATATATATAAAAAACAAAGCAGCACAAACGGAAATTTTTACGGCACAAAATGAGCACAAATGTTTGAGACTATTTTGGCGACGTTTTGCATTGGGTGGGGGACCAACTTCACGGAGGTCCCAAACCACACAAGTAAATCAACTAAAGAATGCCTGAAAAAAAGGGAAAATATGTGTTTCCCTGACCTTAACCCAATGCAGATGCTGTGGCATAACCTAGAGAGGGCTGTGCTAACATGACCGCTCAGAAATATTAATAAACTAAAACCGATTTGTTGGGAGGGATGGTTTCAATATTGGTCAAAAGTCATGTAAGCAACTACAGAAAATATTTGGTTGAGGTTTCGCTGCTAAAGGAGGATCTACAAGTCACTAAAGTCAACGGTTCATTGACGTTCTTCACCCTGCACTGCAATAAAATGTGAAAAGTACAATTGTTTGTGTATCATTAGTTAAGTCAGTTTGTATTTGTCTATAATTGTAAGTTAAATTAAGATCAGACCACATTTTATGAGTAATCAAAGCAGAAATCCAGATATTTTGAAAGGGTTCACAAACTGAATCTTGCCACTGTGTTGTTAGGGTCATATAAATGGTAAACTATTAAATATCTCTGCGTCCTTTTAGTGAAAAGCTTGGCTTGATAATTTACTGTAGAATTAATGCTAGACTGTGTAATGATGTGGTTACTCTGATTGGGGGGGGGCTTCTAAACCTCAAAAATATTTATATTAATAAATATTGACGAATGGCAAAATATGAAAAATATTAATATGAAATTGAGTCTGAACACATCACTGACAATGTATTTTTACATTTATTTGAAAGGTTGAGCAAGTAAAACCTGGAATAAATTATAATCTGTGCCACTGAAAACAAATGGATAAGAATCAAAGAACACAGTATGTTTACATAAGTCCTAATGGGACTGAATCAGCTCAAGTGTCTGGAGCAGATGGTTATATTTTATAAACGGCTGAACTGGTAGGCTTTGGAAAATTCCAGCACACAAAGGGTGTGGGATATTTATAAAGCCATTCAGTGTCCCCCTCCACAAAATGCTCCGGGTAATTTCAACATGATCCACTGCGGCTTCCTATCTTCTTGCTCTGGACCTCTGTCAAGAGGCAATGTGAATGGCAATCGCTCAAACGCCTGTGTTCTGATTGGACAGCAAAATTGGGGATAAGTTTACTAGCCAATGGGAGGGGTTTGAGCCAGAGGGTAAATCAGGACAGCTGATTGGCAACTCTAAGCATTTGTCCAGCCATACCATGGCTCTCTCTGCCAGTGTGTTGTTTCTAAGTGCAATGCATTGTTGTCACTTGCAGTTTCATTGATTGACAGCTTTTCCTTTACAAACTGGCAACACAACAGTACACCTTCCCCATTATTTTTGGTGACTTGTATTTTTTGGTATTTTTAGTGACTGACTTTTATGTTTGCATTGTCAGTGGAATGAGATATCATTGTGTGTTGTTGGGTGGAAAATGCATTTGGATTTGGGGTGTGATATATTGCGCACAGTCTTACATTTGGAAAGATGAGGATCATCTGTCCACTTGGCTTGTTCATGCTGCTTAAACCGTGCATGAGTGAGATGAGTGAATTCAAAATACCCACTGGCACTGACAAAATGTGGTTGAACCCCTTTAGCATGATCAATTTGTCAAATCAATGCACGGTCAGAGTTTTACCAAGGCCTTTGGGATGATTTTGTATGGGATTTGGGTCACTGTTGAACTTAACAAGACTTACCGTAGAAACTGGTGCCCTCAAATTGGCCTCAGGTTGGGTCTCAGAAATCATTACCAGTCTCCAGATACATTAAATAAAGGTTTGATTAATCATTCACCCTCCTCCCACGTCATAATTTAAATGAGTTAGTGATAAAGTTGGATTTGGAAACTATTTGTATCTATCTATTCTTTCATTGTCCAAATTTTGCAGATACTATAGTCCACAGGTCTTTGATTTCATTTTAAGCTCTTGTATGGTCTCATGGGATGGGTCTTCCATCCTGTCAGTTATTAACGTTTCACCCATGTCTGTCTTCTAGCTAAGAGAAGCTGAACATCACAAGGAGAGAACCATTTGATGGAAGAAAAGAAAAAGAAAAAGCAAGAAGAGACAAAGAAGGATACTGCGCAGAAAACGGTCAGTGTGTTTTAATTCTGTTTATTTTTTTTATGTAAAATTTAATTTAAAAAAAGAAAGAAAGAAAAAAGGGGTAAAAAAGAAAAAAGGGGGGCGGTGCTGGGGGAGTGGGGGCTTGGGTGCAGTCTGGACCGAGAAGACATATTATTCTTTTTAAGATAAGGCCAATAACTGATGGATGACTGATATTAAAATGATCTACTATCTATTTTCCTTAAAGTAAAAATAAAACTAAAAATCATAATATGCAATATAATTTTTTTTGAGGCTTACTAAAGATCAGTTATTTAATTATTGCTTGAGATTAATATTAGATGATTGAGTATCCAATATTGACTGATATTGATACATTTTAGAAAATCTCTCTTATTTGGACATTAACTGATATGCTACAGATATACTGTGCAACCCTATCGAGTTTATTTTAATATCAGTTACAACAGATTATGATTTTTCTTTAACAGTTTTTCATCTGTCAAGCTTCTTTCCTATCAAGAATTTGTAATTAATGTTTGAATCAGTGGTAAGATCTTTAGGGATTCAACAAATGCACAGTGAGTACTTCCGTATCTTCATTCAAAACCTTTCAGATGGGTGTTCTGAAGTTGTTGTTCTGTACTTAAAAGGGCAGAAGAAAAGAACAGTCTTTGTAACAGTTCTGGAATGGCACCAGGGAATGAAAACTTGCACACTGGTCTTGCTCCCTTCTCTTACTCCTCTTCCCCCTAGCCTCCTCTCTGACAGAGGGCTGTTTGTAGTCTGTTTCCACTCGATTAGCAGGCCACTGTTTGTGCCAATGCGATTCGCTCCAGGCCCCTGCTGGACCTCTTGTCGAGATTACGAGGCAGGGTGTGTTTTAAGACTTGAAGTTGAGTTTTGGTTAGTGCTTGTTGAGTCATGCTGTTATTTTGGGCTGGGTAAAATTTTGAACCTAAAAAAATTAAATAAATTCTCAATGAGAACAAAACATACTCAAAGAGGTGCAATCTCAGAACATATGATTATTTGTATTTTATCAAGGTTATGAGGTGTTATGTCTAACCAAGTTCAAAAAATGCAAAAACTAACTTTTCGTGTTTTCCCACTAAAAAATATGTGGTCTATACCGATTTTGATAACACAGCAATGTATGCTCTGGAACATAATTTAAATGATACATAAAATATATCTTAAATTTAAATAAAAACAATGACATGTCAAGTATTTCTTTAGTAAACAAAATCAGTACATCTAATAATATTAACAGCATTCTTATTAATGACTAGTGTTGGAAATCAAGAAATAGTTCTTATTCAGAACAAATAATAAAAAAAATTTTTTAGCACCACCTGTCAGTCAGACAGCACTTGGGTACTAAATCGAGTCTACCCTCAATAGGGCCTTTCGCACCGCTTTAGTTCCAGAACGGCGTTTTCATATGCGTTCGGCCAATCAATGTATACTTACGTCACGATTAGTACCAGTTGTGCTGGTTAGACCCTGCTTCGGAGTAGGAGCTAATTTGGTTCTCGAAAAAGGCAGTCCTGTACTAAAATCGCACCCAGTTCCGGCGGTGCGAAAACGCCAAAAAGTGGGTAGTTCCACAATTAGTTCTGGTACTATGAAATGGTTCCTGCGGTGCGAAAGGCCTTATTAATACTGATACTGGTATGGTAGTGTTACTTTTTTTATTTTTAATGTTAGTATTGATTTTATTACCAAAGTACATTAAAGGGGTCATAGCTACATGCACTTTTTCAAGTTGTTTGAACTGAAATGTGTGTTGGCAGATGACTCCTAAGCGATTGAGGTCTTCTGTTTTTGGATGTAATAATGAACATAGCAGTTGTCATTTACTCCCGACATCTGAGCCGCTGAACTCGCAGTGGATTACATTTGTCTCTGAAGGGAATGCTCCCCGATCTACCTAAATGCGTCTATGTTCGCGCGAATCATTCATGATCCAGCCTCATCTACAGAAGAAGAGACTAATGTTTTGTAATGAATCTTTGCAAATCGCCTTTCCTAATAATGTGCTAATTAGCAAGTTTCACGATGAATGCGGCTAAAGTAAACAGTCTCTCTGAGAGCAGCTCGGAAGAGAGGGGCGTGGCGAGAAGAGCTCATTAACATTTAAAGGAAAATGCTACAAAAACGGCTTGTTCTGAAAAGAGCTGTTTTTGACAGGGTAAAAAAGGTGTTTTTTACACTACCATTGAGAAATTTTAACCAAACTATGTTACAGACTTTTCATTAAGACCCTAAAGAATCATATCAACTTATGGAAAATGTGCATCCTATGACCCCTTTAACAGTACGTTAATAGAGATAATTGCAGGCTGTTAGTAGTATGGTAGCAAAAAAACACTCAGGAACACACTCTATATTTGCGTAGTGATCATGTCCATATTTCTTAACATGACACTAATGAGGTGGTTTCAAATAATGTATCCTTTTTTTGTGCATCCTTCTAGTCATTCATAACTGTGGTGATACTATGCTGATATTTGTGTATGCTTTTATTAATATACACATTTAATACACACATTTATTTAATACACATGTATTTATATATTTTTGATAATGAAGAAAATGTAGACTAGGCATAAGTGAAATACACAATTGGAATACATAATTTATTAGCAGTAAAATGTCAGGGCAGCCTGCCACAGAAATATAGTATGAATATTCATTATACTATGCAAATAACATGTAAACTACTACACTGAACAAGTGCAGTGAAATATATCATGGCTTTTGCTGATAATGCATTGCTTGCTTTCATTTACAGGTTACTGAACAGAAAACCAAAGGTAAGTACTCTTTAAAGTCTTTTTAATCTTTGAAAATACAATATTGTAATATTTCAACAGAAGAGTAATGTAATTGAGCTAAAATTTAATTTGGCTCATGTGTAGTAAGGTCAGCAGATATGGAGATCTCCCTCATTAGTCTGAAGATAGCTTTTGTCGCTCTGATTTTATTCCTGTGCGAGCTAATGCTTGGTGACACATGCATTATTTCATTAGCATATGTCCACTGGGGTGTAGGGAAACCCAGACGGGTAATACTGGGATGAGAGAGACTCTTCAGTATCAGCGGTTTGCAGGATT
>NW_015655588.1:116483-124872 GCF_001515625.1 Sinocyclocheilus rhinocerous | reverse complement strand
AACAACATTTCAAAACTAAAACATTTAAATGAAAACAAAAAAATAAAGCTAAAAACAATTCAAAAATATTAAAAGAACAAAAGGTATGAGTATAATAATGATTCTAACATAACACTAAGCCAAGCACCAAAAAACTACTACATATGTGTATGTATAGCCACACCTTCACACGACCGCTTCCGCGGTAAACTAAGCTTCTTTTTAATTAGTTTAACAAAACTCAAATTGAATTCAGCTGGACACACTTTCCTGTTTATCCCAACAAATGGCCAAGCAAAGCGCACGACACTGACAAGGTACGCGATACAGTACAAGACCAAACGCCACGTCATATTTAGTCAATATGTTTTCATGAAAATTGTGTTATTAGACTACATTTGTGATGCATCCTTGTTATTATATATATAAAATCAATATGAGAATATTGAATATCGCTGACAGGCTAAAACATATTGAGATATAATTAATCTATAACTATATTTGGGGTACTCGATGTCAGACTCAGAATCAAGTCTGGCCTTCACTGCAATTATGAATGAACTCAGATTTGTCACACTTTCTGGTAAATTTGTACTTGAACTTGACAAACTCCACGTCGTGTGTAACATGAGAGATAAAAATTAAGTAACGACATAAAATTAAGATGACAAGACATTAATGAATTTCTCCCACGTGAACTTGATTGGTTAAGGACTTGGACTCGACTTGGACTTGACAAAATGGACTCGAACCCAAAACTATCTATAGTTACCCAGCCCTAATATTTTGGTATTAATATATGGTTACCATATCATTCACGATGGTATTCACATGGCAGCACTTTGATAAATTCTAAAATCTATGGTGTTTATGTCCAACAAAACTACTACCAATGCACTTCTTAATGTTGTTGTTTTTTTTTTGGACACATCAGTCTGGCATGAAGTGTTACTTAGGGCGCTTTTCCACTGCATGGTACGGCTCGGTACGGCGGTACTGAACTGCAGTGGAAACGCAAACCGAGCCGAGCCGAGCCGAGCCGTGCCATGTCGTACCGTACTGAGCCGTGCCGAGCCGAGTCGTACCACACAGTGGAAAAGCGCCATTATTGTGTCTGGGGATGTTTGATTGTATTGTTTGCTTGCATTGACAGATTTTAATGGATATTTGGTCTGCCTTTTGCCGTGCTGGCATGAAAATGCAGCCTGGTCTGTATTGTTCTCCTCTGTCCTGAAATATCGATCTGTGTGCTTCATGCATATTTACATGAATGTGGAAGGTCTATGATTACAGCTTAATTAACTTGGGTAACTTCTGTTAGATATTGACAACCAGACTCAAAATAAATGTGAATAGTCCAAAAAGATTGCCAGTGTTTTAAAAGATGAGGAAATAAAGGAAGATTTGTCTGAGATCAGGACATTGAGATGAGAGATAGAAGCAACATTTGACCTTTAGATAGAACCAACCTTTTCTCCTCAGAGACCTCTCTTACTAGCTGGTGGCCCCAGCAGCAGTAAGCATGCCTGTGCTTTTGAACATTCAGACTCCTCATAACATGCATAATCATTTACTGTGTGAAAAGTGAAAGTGGCTTTTTGCAAAGGTCACCAATTTTGTAGTGTGGCACAGCAAGGCCACAATAATACAGTTCAGACTGAGGCATTTTCTGTCCCAATTATGCCCCGCTGGGGTGGAAATTTCCTGCAGTCAGTTGACTTTTTAATGGGTAATGAAAAAATTAAATGCATTACTTTTTTTTTTTTTTTTGTATTGCACGTTTTCTGAGGTTCACAGTGATTTCCCTTTGTAGCTGAATATTACAGTGTCACAAATGATAACAGCATCACTTCTCTGCTTGATAAAATGCAATTCTTGATGCAATTAATTTGCAATTTCTCATCCAATTAATTGCATCAATTCACCATGAGGCTGATTTTCATGAATTGCAATCTAATTAGCGGCTAATTTGCCTGAACAGAAAGGAATGAGGGTCTTCAATTGTGACATTTATAAATACTCAAATTAATCATGAAAGTTTAGATTCTGTTATGTTGATTTATTATGGAGCACATTAATCAGTTTAGAGGACTTCATTTATCATATTATTTAACTGTACTGTCGTGCATATCGACATTAGTACATTGCAGGGGCAACCGTCAATGCCGTACAGTTTACAAATGCCCATTAGAAATAGTCAAAATGAATTCAAACTCCTCATCCAGAAGTGACCGTATAATTATGCAAATTAACAAAGTCCAAGTTCATTTACATTGCAGGGGCAACCGTCAATGCCGTACAGTTTACAAATGCCCATTAGAAATAGTCAAAATGAATTCAAACTCCTCATCCAGAAGTGACCGTATAATTATGCAAATTAACAAAGTCCAAGTTGCAAATGCAAATGCATCACTCTCAAGAGTCTGTGTCAGCTTAATGATCATATACTGTATTTAGGAATTTAGAAGAATAAGATATATATAATAGTAACATATAATGTCAATAAATATGTAATATAAATTTGAAAAAATTTACAATAAAAGGAAAGTGTCAAAAATGCTCTTTAGTTTCTATGTATCAATAATGTGCGTTAACTTTATTTTTAACATCTTTGAACAACATTTCACAGTGAGATTTTTACAAAATAACTGTGGTTGGTCGCTTTAAATGTCAGTCTGACAGTCAACTTCCTGTATTAAGTGGGTAGTTCTGAGCCATAATAAGCTACAAATTGAACCACGTTTATGCCGATAGTGACAAGTCCACTTCCTCCATAGCAAGGATTCCCTTACCCTCACCAACACTGTCCCAATGCTTCCCCAACCCCCCATATATCCTTTTTACAAGTGGACTAGTTGCAAACTGTTGTGGCAAATTTCTATTTCAATAAAGGTATGAGACAAAAGTCTTTTGAAGATTTATTTTCTTCCAAGAAAAGGTCTGCATTCATACAGCCATTCAGTGTTGGCTGTAGATTGTGACAGAGAAAATACCTTAACTCAATATTAATACCCAAATCAAAACAGGATGCTTCTACACTCTCTCATCTCATCCAATCATAATACATACTCAAGACATGTGTCCATTTAAGGTGTCCAACTATGCCCCCCCTAGATGCGTTTCTAATTATTTAATGTAGTGCTGGGCAACGATTAAAATTTCTTATCGTGATTAATCGCATGATTGTCTGCAATAACATTTGGTTTGCAAACACTTTAAACAAATAAGGTGCTTTTTTACAGCAGTATTCCTTTTACATAGTAGCAGTTAAAATATTTCTTGTAAATCTCAACTTATAACATTAATGTAATTAAATTAAATATAAAACAAGCTATTTGCCACATTGCCAGGGCATTAACGTTTTTATAGAAAATATTTTATAATTTGTTATAGAAAAACAAGTTATACTCAGAGTCCAGAGCCTCGATTATAACATCATAACAGGCACCTTCCGAGTAGAGACCTGCACTATCGCGGGACCCAATGCAACAGAGTGCGGCGCGGGACAACACTTGATGGGCGAGTGCGGGTTTGGGCGGGTAGAGACTCGTGTGTGCGGGATGCTGGAGAATAAGTGTGTACCCACACTAAGCAATCTTAACCGTGCCCGACCGCGCTTGACCCCCAAACCCCGGTTCGTTTGACTAGTGTGATTGCTCCGTTGCCACGCTTGGGCGTGGTTCGTTTAGCCGTTCCTGGCTCGGTTGGAAGAGGTGGGCCAGAGTGCGGTTCAGTTATATAGAGTGTGAGCGCTAACCGTGCCGGAGCGCGGAACTTATGATACATGCTGCGTGATTGCATGAACATTTCTGAGTGGCAAGAGTGATAGATCTGTAAAGCAATATATTGTGAAGAGGGCCGTGTGTTACCGCGTCCCAAACGACTCAAAATAATAAACCACAAAGTTAACAAAACGATGCACTCCACTGTGCTGAGCGAGAGTGCATCTCTGCTGTCTTCACGTGCTATCGGAAATTTCCCAGTTATGAAGTCGTGATTACGAGCACGTTGCATTCTTTTCTGTTAAAAATAACAGTGAACAGTGGTTTGTGAATGTTGATGCTTAGCCTAAATAATTTTATCGGGAGCGTTAATTTGAGCGCTGCTGCAGTCTTAGGCCCACCCCAAATGCTCTCATTGGTTGAGACGCGTGATGACGCAAACGAGCGTCCAAAACCAGTACTGATCAACATCCCACCCCTCCTGTGACCCATGGTTTGTCTGTATGTGTATTCAGAGCCAGTGAGCAACGGACTTTCATAATAATAAAAAACTGCGTTAATGAGCGATAAAATAATTGTCGGCGTTAATCAATTAACGTGTTAATGAGTTAACTTGCCCAGCCCTAATTTAATGCAAATCATCATCTAAGATGCTAGGTATAAAATAGCATTTCTCGTCTCACACTTACACACACACACATATTAAATAGATTTCCTGTTATCTCTCAGCTCATCAAAAACTCTGCCCCTGTAGTCGAAATATTTATTCTTCCTATCTCCTTCATGTCTTTTAATGTTCTGAGGTGTTGGTTTTCACTGCGCAGTGTGGTGACTCAGATTTTAGGTGACCAAAGTTTTTTTTTTTTTTAATGTCCATTTAATTAAAGTTATGTGAAACTGTGATCCTTCTCCTGGTTCTTCAAATACTGCAGACTGAAAGGCAGAAATATCTTATGTATTACATTTTTCTTTACTTAAAAAGGCAGATTGACTTGCCATATAATTTCAGTGAAGAAAAAAGAGGAACTTCCTCCATTGTGTGTCTTGATGTTAAAGCCTTGCCTAATGAAATTGTTGCCAAAGAATTTTACTACGACTGGATTGATTTATAACCTGAGAACACCTCACACCCTAAATGGCGTTGCAGGTTCAATTACCCAATTAACCAAATGTAATTAACCATATGTTTATTATTAGCTAAATGAAAACTTTAATTGGTGTTTCAGTAAAAAGAAAAAAAAATCAGTGCATTCTCAAGCCCCTATTTTACCAACTGGATCCCCTCTTGAAACCTTCCAGGCATTTCCATCAAAAAAAGATGCTCTGGTCACTTAAGCAGAAACCAGTGACTAGTCTAGACTGATTAAAAAAGAAAAAAAAAAGATTGCTTTCTTTGCATTACATATCAACAATTTTTTCTTTCAATGCTAACTTGCATACGGCACCATTTTAGCGGAAAAGTTGTATCAGTGTTTGAACTTTGGTTTAATTTCAGGCTTAAAACTAAGTAGAATGACTCAAATGCTGCCCAAAGTGTATTCTTGATAAATGTTTTATTATAAAGAACCATCTCTCATCCTCGGCACTGACTCTAATGTGCTTTGTCAGCAGTTCACGCCTGTGCGCCTTTGAGAATTTCTCATTGCATCATTAAACGAATATCATCCCAAGACAAATGCAAATGGAATTTGTGTTTAGAGAGGGGGTATATATAACGTGTTCATAATTCACTAATATTTACGGGAAGAAAAGAGTTATTAAGAGGGTCTAGGATCTTTTCATATTTGTTAAACTGACCGATGGAATTCTGGGTAATCTATAGGGAAACTAGAGGGAAATTAGTGGGTTCAATTGCAGCCATACTACTGTTGTGACAATTATTAACATAAAAAACACCATTATATCATGACCCTAATACTGATATAGTATTTTTCTGCCAGTGTCCCTGATGATTCCCACCCCTAACACATAAGACATATACAGTAATTACATTATTTTTCTAATTTATTAAAAAGTCAGTTTCTTCTCCAGCTTCTGAGCACTTTGAAGAGAAGTGGTGCCAGATTTATTCTGGGATTAAGAGCCATACATTTGTGCTTACTTATGTGCATTTTTGAGAGAGAGAGATGGCGCTGTAGATGGAATACAAGAACACAAAATTGAAGCAGACAGGAAGAGATGGAATGAAAGACACCCCACAGCAAATTGCCTGTCTGAGATTGCCAGTGTGAAGATCTTGTGGTCCCAGTGTCCATCTGCTTCCTGTAATGAATTCACAAGCACTTTGAACAATAGGGACAATGAAAAAGTCGAACAGGCTGTGGGGGATGGAGTAGAGAACGAGAGAGGGAAAGGGTAGGGGAGGAGGGGAAATGTGCGAAGGAGAAGGGCACAGGAGAGAAAGAGACAGACAAGACTGCTCTGCATCCTGATTGACTGGAAGCATGGTCGATGGATAGGCACGCTGAACAGAATGTAATCATAGTTGTGCGTCACCATCTTCAGCCAGCGGCCAGCAGCTCTCTGTTTTAAAATGACTCCAGGGGATCTCTGTATTCAATTCACAACTGGAAAACATTGAGTTCTTTGCTTGGTTAGTAATTTTCTCCTGATCCCACACACTAACTGCGAGACAAACTCAAGCCTTTTGGTTTTTTTTAATGTGCTGTTTTTTTTTTTTAATAAATGTGCTGAGATCTGCATGAAGCAGTTTGATCATGTTTTATTTTTGACATTGTGTGAATTTCCAGATCATTTAATTTTCTAAGGCAAATCTGCCATTCAGGCTGTTATAAATGGCTCATCTTGGCATGAAGCTTTTCTTCGTACTGTGTCTATCTTTAAACAAAAGCCTTGGGTGAGTTACAGTAACTGTGCCCTGAGCTGCTCAGTGCTTGAGGCTGATGTTAATCCTGTTCTTTTCTCCTGAGCATTGTGTGTAAGCTTCTCAAAGAACCTTGCCCCAGATGGCCCTCCTGTGTAGTGTTTACCCAGAAAATCACACTTAGGCTGGCAAAGGGATATTGTTGCAGCATGCAGCTTTTCTAGATGTGACGCCCCGCTTGCGCCTTCTGGTCTGTTCGGCGACGCCGTCAACTCCGTCGTCGACAGATACCAGGAGGCTCGTAAACAGGTGGCGGCGTTCCAGCGGTTTCTCCCTCGGGGCTGCTCCCGCCCAGCAGCCCCGGCCGTGTACCAGCTCCTCATACAGGGAGGTTCAAAAGTTGAGTGTCGCCTCTCATACTCCCCCGCAACTTCTAAGGCGAGGCCCGATCTGAGGGTTGTGCTTCAGTCGAGGAAGCCCTCAACAAAGTTAAATACACATAAAAGACTAAATACCTTATGTCATTTTTCTTAAGTAGAAAATGCATATTAATTTAAGAAACTTTAGATATTTTGACTGGAAACAACAAGACAAAAATACAAATTTAGAAAAGCATTTTTTTGCTGTTCTGGTACATTCATTCATTGCACATATTTTCATCATGCAAACACTCTGAAAGTGACAAAAACGGCATTTCCTTTTATACTGAATCCTGTAGATGAGGATTTATTTGAGCGGTACCATTTTTAAATGGTAGTTTTCTATATAAAATCAGAATCCGTGTATCATTCGATCATTCGTTTTTTTGATTTAATATTGAAAGTAGAAAAATGAGAAAACGGCTCCTTTTTCGTTTTTTCGGTTTTTTTCCAAAAATTGAAAAAAGAGAATTCGGCTTAAATTTTCTTTTTTCGCTCAGGGGTAGAAAAATTAATAAACAGCTTGAATATTTGATTTCTACACGTGGGCGGGAATTAAACGCCCCTTTCTGCTGATTGGTTAGCCGAAGAGATCATGCTACATAGGCCTACTGTGATTTATTCCAAAGTGATTTATATGATGCATTTAACGTCAAATAATCTAAATGAAGCCTTGTAAATGAAGTATTCGCTGTGGTTCATGTTTGTGGCATGCGCAAGAAAGATGCTCAAGGAGACCGAGACGCGCTAAAGCAGGGCATTATGTTGTTCTCTTTATTTTTCAAAGGCATTTTGTAGTTATTTTGAACGTAACGTTACACAAATAAAAATATAAATTTTACCATACGACAATAAATGACAGAGTATTAAGTTATTTCCCCTCGATGGGGAAAAACATCCAAGTGAACATCAATCAGTACTCAATATTAATTTAAACTGCTTTAAATATGACTGCTGCTTATTTCCTGTGCACTTCTGCGCTTGACTGTAGTCGCGTCTGTCTGCTTATTGAGTTTATTTAACCCATCGCAATTTATTGGAACTGTGTGAACTAGAGTGACTACTCACCTTAATGTTGTTCTAAAGGCTTATTACTTAATAACACAAAAATGTCCTGCTCGCACTTGCCAATTTAATGGCAGAGAATGGTGACTTTAGGTTTTGTTTTTTGTTTTTAAATGGATGCATATCTGTCGTAAAATAATCATATGCATCTCGTGGTGTATATTCCAAGCATTCTGAAGGTATACTGAGGGTTTGGTCAGAAACAAACCGAAATGACAAGTTATTATATGTTATGAAAATCTTGCGTTGCAGTGCGAATGCGCAGCAGCTCACACCGCGCACAAGTGCATATCCTTTTGAGATATCAATTATAATAAATTTTAATAAAACACAAGACTACATTATAAAACTCTAACAGTAAGCTATTTAATATCTGTTGT
>NW_015655588.1:109822-113146 GCF_001515625.1 Sinocyclocheilus rhinocerous | reverse complement strand
GTATGAGTTGTGTCGAGCTATTCATTAGCCTGTTTGTTTGATGAAAAAAGATCAAATGTAGTTGCAATAAATGTGTTAAGAATCCATACAACTGCAGCAGCAGAGGACTATTATTCTGCTGCGTGATACTGCAGAAGAACTGATGATGGCACGGTTTGATCTTCGGCTGAGGGCAGAAAGGGGCGTTTAATTCCCGCCCACGTGTAGAAATCGAATATTGAAGCTGTTTATTCATTTTTCTACCCCTGAACGAAAAACGAAAATTTAAGCTGAATTCTCGTTTTTCGTTTTTTGGAAAAAAACGAAAAAGGAGCCGTTTTCTCATTTTTCCACTTTCAATATTAAATCAAAAAACGAATGATCGAATGATACACGGATTCATCAGGGATGCAGAGCACATTAGTAAGGCCGCTCTATGCAGAGCGGTGAGGAAAGTGTGTCTCACTCTCACGCTCTTTCTCATAATATTTGTGTAGTTTTCTGAGCACAAACCCATCGAAAATGAAGCTGATTATTGTATGAAATGGAAGGATGCCAGATGGAAGGGTAGTTCGAGATATATGCCGTAACCACCACTACAGCTGTTAATTTTATTTGGTCATCTTTATTTCCTACAAATAAAAAAGCAACAGTTATTCTTTTTCCTGTTGGATTTTAATATTCTTCCAATACTTGGTATTGTGGCCATCTCCTCTTCATCTGTTCTTCATTATTTTGCAAACCTTCTTGCTGTTGGCTGAGTAGAAGTCAAATGTTAATTGAATTACTCTAATTAAGAAATGCAACAGTTTGGATTAGAGAACGTTTAATTGTGAAAAGAGCATTAGACTATGTAGAAAAAGCTGCTGCACACTGAAATAGACACTGAATGATAAATATTTAATATATTAAATGCTTGTAAAGTCATGTAGCCTACACTCATGAACCTTTTATGCTTAAAGCGTTACCTTGATTGAATTATGTTTTTATACTTCATACTTTTTTTTGTTATTTTTTTCTTTTCTTTTGCCTGTAGGATACCATGAAAATTAATATTACTTCAATAATTTACCATTCTGCCACATTTTACCTTTGATATTATAACAGTGATTAAGAATTAAAGTTACGTATTGATTCGGAAGTATGCAGACGTCTTTTTGTTGTTGCCATGGTGAATCATAATTTCGGAGCTCCATTGATCATGGCTTTTCATAGTTGTGGTGCACTCGCTAAACTCAGAGTCAACCACTCAGAGTCGATTGAACTTACTCAATTGAGCTGTTCTGAACCCGAAAACTCAGAGTTTCCCATCTCAGGGTAAGTCAACTCAGAGTTCAAGTTTCAACTCAGAGTTGGTTGAACCTCCTTATTGAAACGGGCCCCAGATGTGTTCACTCGCTGATGAGTCTCAGTCACACGACAGTAAAAAGTGCTGTGAGATCCAGTGTGAAGCATACCATAGTTACCATAGTTACATTCTTACCATTGTATTGAGGTGCTACATGTAATCATGATCTAATTGTATGCTACTATGGAAGACCAATGGTTAATTTTAATAAAACGCAGTCAGAATAATTACATTTCACCATATAAAAATTAGGTTGTTACAATTACAGATGTTACTGTTTTTGATAATGAACATAAATTTACATCTGCATCCTAACTCAAGCTACTACTACTGTCAACTCAAGCTACTGTCAAATGTGCATTTCTAAGAGACAAAAATACATAATATTTTTAATATTGCAGCCTGCACTGCAAACTGTGCTGAAGATACACGTCATTAATGTCAGGCAACACAAACCTGTTTCATGATTTGAAACAATATTACTCATTAAAACATGCAGATACTAAGAAATTAATTTTTCTATATTGACATCTATTATTTTGTTAAGGAAAAATGACTGGAAAAGTGTAAAGAATTCAAAAATGTGAAGTGTTTGTCATGTTCTGACCATAAAGAGTAGTTTAAAACCGCAATTAATGGTCTGGTTTATACAACTTTCACTTAGGAGCAAAAATCTGCCTTTAAACTTGAAAGAAATAAAGATTTGAAATGTATCATGATAATTATCGATATCGACTGATATGAAAAATGTTATCATGATAATTTTGTAGTCGAACTGTCTTCTGTGCACATGGGCTTGACATAAACAATATTGGACGACATAGGCACACAATTTGAAATCTGACTTGACAGCTCAAAATGTAAATTAATTATTTAGGCTTATCATAGTGATTCAGGATAATGCCAAAATATTCATTTTTATAACCTGATTTTTTTTTATGTACTCGTTAAATAGTTGAATTTTGTTCATTTTTAATGAAAAAAAAATCTTCTGTGGTGCAGCTTAAAAAATCTGACAAAGACTATGAATAAGATGATTGCAGTTTTATTGTAGTTTGATATATTGGCACTTATTTCTATCACTTAATTTATCTAAATTTAAACTTTGTCTTTAAATTTCCCCTTCTCTTGCAGTGCCGGACTCTGTTAAACCCAATCCCAGCATCCCTTCAAGCCCCATTCTGACCCTGAACCTGCCTGTACCCTCTGCTGCCACCACCAGCAATGGCAAGCGTAGCCCTTGTAATTCCCTACAACAGCAGTTACCTCCATTACAGCAGCCCAGTCCCCGATATGTGCCCAGAGAGGTTCCTCCACGCTTCCGACAGCAGGAGCAGAGGCAGCTACTGAAGAGGGGTCAACCTTTACCTACAGTCGCTCTGAACCCGACCTCTGCTTGCACTCAGTCCGGGGTCATCTCCCCTCCCGAGACGCCCACCAGCAAACGGCACACGGGTGAGAATCATGTTCTGTTTTTTTGAAGGAGAGACTAAGATATTTATTTTCATAGGCTTCTCACTGTGAATAGAGATGAATTGTGGTATTTTTTTATCATTTGTTGTCTTTAGGGATGTAACGATTAATCACGAGCCGGTTGAAAATCGATTAAAATATGTGACGATACAAATCGGTTGAGATGCTAAAAAAATTGTGATTCAATTAGGGATAGGATTTATATGAATGTATGTCTGAGGGGAACTTACTGACTTTAGAAAAGTTAAGATGGTAATGTTTCTTTTCATCTTGCCTCTGTATAATGCATATTAAAGTTCATTAGTGCAGCACTGCTTTGTTTATAGCGGAAACCAAGGAAACGCTTTAAGCGCCACCTGCTGGCAGAGAGTGAATCTGCGTCTCATTCAGCTCAGCTTTCATGCAGATATTTTTTATGTATACTTTCACAAACCTGAAGTTAAATCATTCTGTTTTTGCTTCAAATTTCGAAATTATACAACCCAATTTAGATTAAAAACTGTTCATGTTGCATGTATGCAGCA
>NW_015655588.1:97927-109167 GCF_001515625.1 Sinocyclocheilus rhinocerous | reverse complement strand
TTTGTTTATATGAAGAGATTTCTTTTATTTGTGTTACTTATTTATTTGATTTGGGGTTTGTTTTAAAATTTCAATTTAGTTTATTTACATTTACATTATATTTAAATTTTGTCATTTAGCAGACGCATTTATCCAAAGCGATTTACAAATGAGGACAATAAAAGCAATCAAAACCAACAAAAGAGCAATAATATGCAAGTGCTATATTAGTATATTATTATAGTGTTATATTTCAATTTCACAAAGAAACATGAAGCATTTTGTCCAAGCAATAATAAGAGGACACATTTAATTTATAATTTGTCTTAAATCTAATTTTGTAAAAAAAAATAAAAAAATCATGAAATGAATCGAATCGAATCGTGAGTTGAGTGAATGTAGAAGTGATGTAGAAGTGTAGAGGGGCTATGATTTAAAGGCCGAGGGTGGGATTGTGTCCCCCACCCTGCTACACCCTGACAAAGCCTGGCATTGACCTCTTAAGTCTCATTCTAAGCCCGAGGTCATGGGAGCGGCAAGGTTGAGGGACTCTGTCTCTAGTGTTTTTTGCAATTATTGTTTACTGGCCCCCTCCTCTACATCCCTCTGGTTGATGACTGAGAGTGTTTGCGATTCACTCCAATCTGGTTTAACGGCAGGTGGAAGAGCAGAGCTTGGACAGAGGGGAATCCCTGGGAACAGGGGCTCACCAGCTGTTTCATGCCTAGTAATGGCTTTGTCAACTCTTGAATCGTTATTGTCTTCGCTGTTTCATATGCATTTCATTTTCTGCTAATTAATATTTTAGAAATATGTGCTTCTGGGATTCAAATACCATCAAAAATCCAAGTTAAGCAGAGAACAAGGTTTATTTGAAATGGCCTTTTGAACTGCAAAAGCTAAGGTTTAATTTTGGGATGTGCAGAACTACATTTTTTCATAATTGATTAGTCAGTGGTTTCCCTTTAATAATAATTAGTAAATAAATCAGTCGTAGAGAAGCCCTGTATGGTTTCGTTTTTACATGACCCTGATCAGACACATTTCTTAGAGCATTTACATTAGATATATTGCTGTACTCAAAAACAGTCAGCAGAATGTATGCAAGTTTTGAGAGCTGCTATTTCAATGTGATTTTAATACCTTTTTGTAGTTTAGTCTTAAGATATCTAAAGCAACAGAAATATGTTAAATATAAATCATTTAACAGTTCAAATCACAATTTTGGAATTTGTCAATATAAGTGCTGTATACTGTAGTCATGCAGTTAGAATTGATTAGTTATAGAACAGGCATTATTGAGACAGTTATAAAGGCATGGGCATGCTAAATTAGCAGGGTGGTGCTTAACTTATGTTACAGATATGATCTCATCTGTGTCTAAACTAGAGGTGGTCCCTGTCTCACATGCCAGCCCCCTCTGTGGCTTCATTAGCACAGTGTCTCCCCAGCTGATACCCATCTAGGTCTCTCTCTCTCTCTCACTCTCTCTCTCTCTCTCTCTCTCTCACACTCTCTCTCTCTCTCTCTCTTTTCTTTCACTCAGTCTATTTCTTTCTCCTTTCTCTCAGCGCCCTTCTAAAAGAACACTGTGATCTGACTTTGACAAGTGGAAAACACGACTGCTGCGCTTTTAAAACATGTTTGCCATTCCACTATTTGGAAGAAGTGAGGCCTTTGATCCAGAGAACAGTATTAGTATGCAAGGAAGTTATTTTCAGACAAAAGCACAGTCTTTTACGTCATTGAGACTTTGGCTAGAGAAAGTCTGGAACTGGAAAGCTGTAATTGTAGACTGAATTAAAGCAAATGTTTTAAGAAAATCAAAATTTGTAGGTAAACATCTGAGTTTTTTTCTTTTCTTTTTTTTCCCTTTTCTTTTGGGTCAGCTGTTATTTTCCAAAGTTTGGAAATTCCCCTTTCTGGCCATTCACCAGGATGAAAAACAAAAATACAAGTAATTGTTCAGCAGATTAATGTTCAGTTTGAGGTACTACAAGCAGAGGCAGCACGCTGCATATGGTCATAGCATCTTACTCTCGCTTGCTTTTTTGAGGCTAGTAATGTGGAGCCACTCTCTAGGTATTTTTTCCTTTATTTATATAGCGCTTTATACAGTACAGATTGTCAAAGCAGCTTTACAGTGTTAAACAGGAAAAACGTGTGCTGATAATGCAAGAGCACAATTGAAAACTGTCAGTTTATCAGTTAAAGTCAGTTCATTGTTGATTCAGTGATGTCATCGTCCAGCTCAGTTCAGTCCTCTTCCAATAGCGTCTGTGCAGTCAAGTCAACATTGTTGCCAGAAATTGTGTCCCCAACTAAGCAAGCCAAAGGTGACAGTGGCAAGGAACCAAAACTCTATTGGTGACAGAAATGGAGAAATAAAAACCTTGGGAGAAACCAGTCTCAGTCGGGGAGCCAGTTCTCCTCTGGCCAGACGAAACCAGCATGGTGTGGTGTAATTCCAGGCTGCAATGCACGTCTGATTGAGCAGAGGACTCGTCTGGTTCTCGTGGTCTTGTGCCAGTGGCTGACAAGGTCTTCACAGGGGATCTGTCTCTAGGGTTCGTCTAGTTGACATGGTCTTCGCTGGCAGGGCTGTAGAGGTATAGAAACACCCACTTCCTACTGTTTTGTTTTGTCCATGATGCTCAAGTAACAAGGTGAAAGGAAAAAGCCTTTGCCTTATGTGAGATTAATTTATCATGCAGCCTTTTTTCTCTTTTTTTTTCTCCCTGTAGGGAGAAAGAATGTGACTAATAACAAGAGCGAGTAGAGGAGGGCGTATGAGGAGAAAGTGAAAAAGGGAATGAAAGCAAGAAAGACAGAATTGTAGACAGCAGCCTTGTTCTCTTGACTGCATTTCAGCTCTGATAAAATGGCGTCCCTGAGAGTGTCTGGCTACAGGAGAATAAGTTGCTGGATTGTCTGAGCCATCAAAAAAACAAAAACAGGAAAGAAACATTTGATTACTTTCTTTGCCATGTTCAAAATCACTACTTTTGACATGTTGTTCAGCAAACATATCAGCTTTTCTGTTGATATGAAAACACTACACCTAAGATGTCAGGTTATTCAAATCTTGCAGTTGTGCCAATGGTGCCAAGTCGATCTAATGACATTTCAGCTCAGTTGTTTCTTTGTTGATAATGCTAAGTTAAGCAGTGGTTGCATGGTTGATGTTGAAATGCACTATAGCCTGACAGGCCTGTGTGATAAGGCTACACAAAAAGAGGAGATAAGTGTATAGATGGAAGAACTGCATTCTGAGGGACTGGGTAGTATTGTGGCCAGGCAATATCATAAACCCCACATCTGTTTGAGCTGATACAGAAAATTATTTTTAAAGTCTTGGTTTTATTCTAGTAAATGAACACTGTTCCACCTCCTTATTTACAAAAGAATACACTAGTTGCTTAAAAAGGCACTCACCAAGGAAATGGATAAAAATGTACATGTTATTAACTAAACATTAGTTTAGTCATGGGCAACATATTTGATTTATGCAGTGAATCATATAGCTGCCACATGCCCCTTTAAGGGGGTGGATAATACATGTGTGTACAGTTTCTAAGGAATGCTCTCAGTGGTTGTGGAGAGTGTGTTTGCTTTTGCATTGTAGATCAGTGCCCTCTTTCTGCTCTCTACCATAATTTACACACCATCGATTACCTGCTGTCTCATGATTGATTATAGCTGGAAAGAAGTAAAGCTCTGTGTGTGAGAGAGAGAAACTTGTACATCTTGGTTTAGTGTGCATCCTCTTGAGTATCCGTGGAACATGTTAGTGAAGCTTCATTTTTGTGGGGACTTGGCAGACCACAAGGAATGATGAATGACGGGCTTGTCTTGGATTAATTCCAGTAAATGAACACTGCTCCACCTCAGTTTCCCTTTCAGTGATGGAGATGCTAAAATGAAAAAAAAAGAAAGAATATCCCTTGATTTTATTTTAAGATAAATGGTGTACATTTTTATCTAGTTTTGCTTTAATAAAATCCACCCTGTGTATTTGTTTTGCAGGACTTCCCCATCAAAGTGGACAGGGAGACCAGCATGAGAATTGTCTTTGGAGCATCCCAGTCAGCAAAAACAACAGCAGCAACCGGGATAAAGTGATTATTAACTGTAACAAAACCGACACTTGGCCTTCCAATACATACGGCAAGAGCCACCAGACACCAGAATGCACCTTGGACGCTGAACGCACATCAGAGGTTGTCAGCAACAGTAGCAGCACTATTATGGCTACAGGAGCTAGCCAGCAGGGTCATTACCCAATCAGCAAAGCCAGCATTAATCTATCTTCTAGTATGGTCTCTAGTCAAAGTGGCCCTACCAGGGGCTGGGTCTTAGAGGGAAAGATTGACTTGTCCATGGGCAGTAGAGGGCAGTTCAACTGGGGTGCCTCTAATCTGAACCTAAATCCCAGTGCCAACCCTGCTGCTTGGCCAGCTCTTGGACATGAGGGGCCTGGGGTAGGGTCAGGCCCAAGTAGCATGGTTTGCTCAAATCCACTTTCGCTTAGTATGTGTGGCCAAGGAGGAGTGGCACCACCTCACGGCACTAATGGAAATGGTAGCATTGGTTGTGTCAGTGGAAACCTTGTAGGGGACTGTGCATGGGGCAGCCCAGATATCCCAGAACAGCATCAGTCACCAACAAATGTATCTTTCAACATGAAACCTCCTAACCTTAAAAATGATGGACCAAATAACACTAAACCAGAGCCAATGAGTCCAGTGAACAGCTGGAGAGGAAACCTCAGTCAGTCAGCAACTGAGCCTGTCAGCGAAGATGGAACTGCCTTCTGGGGCAACGGAGATGCCAAAAAGGGAGAATCAAAGGACTCAGGCTGGGATTCTGCAGGCGTTTCCTCTTGGGGGCAAGGAGGAGCTAGCAGTGGTGGTGGCTGGGGTGACTGGAGCAAACAACCAAGCCCTGAAGGTACAGGATGGGATGTTAATGATGGTCCTTCCCAGGAACATTTGAGTTCCTGGGGCCCTGATACTCCAGCAAGTGAGGGCAGCAGGGATAGTAGTGAGGGCCACCCAAGAAGAAGAGAGAGGTCCTCAAGTGATGATTTGGCCCCTTTGCTCCCAAGGCAGGACTTGGACCCACGTGTCATTTGTAACACAGGCTGGGGACAGACTCCAGTTCGCCAACACACTGTTTGGGAAATGGAAGAAAGTCCAAACAAAAAGAATGGTGCAGGAACTGAGGTCTGGGGGTCTTCCTCCAACACACCTTCAACTGGACCTGCACCACCTCCTTCTGGATGTGCCTGTCCCAACCTCAGTGCACCTCCTAGAATGGAGACAAGCAAGGGACCTTGCAGAGCTATGCCAAATGCAGGCTGGGGAGGATCAGTCCCAGCCTCTGCTCAGCCTAACAGTGGATGGGGGGAACCACCTGCAAATAAAAAGGTTCCTAATGGATCAGTATGTGGCTGGGGTGATCGTATTGCTGAAGGTCCCAATACCAATGGCTGTAATGGCCAATCTTGGGCTGAAGAAAAGTCCCCTAGCTGGGATGATGGTACTTCTCAGAAGAAAACACAAGGTTGGGGTGATGGAAACAAAACTTCCTCAGGCTGGGGAAGTACTGGCAGTGGGAATAGTGAAGAGTGGAGTGACCCTTCAGAAATGCGGAAGAATGACTCTGGAAGTTCCTCTTGGGAACCTGACAACAGAAACTGGAAAGAAACCCAGAAAGGATGGGGTAAAGCAGCACCAGCACAGGGTGGTAGTTGGGGTGATGGTCAACATTCCAATGGTTCAGCCCAAGGTTGGGGTGGAAAACTTCAGGAATCCACATGTGGCAACGGTGGAGCTGGAGGCATAGGGTCATGGTGTGGCCCAAATTCTGTGAAACAGAGCAACTCTAGCTGGGCATCAGGAGGCCGACCGGATCCAGGAGATGAGGCCACAGGCTGGGAAGAACCCTCTCCTTCTTCTATTCGTCGCAAAATGGAAATTGATGATGGGACCTCCACCTGGGGTGACCCCAGTGCTTACAGTAAGAGTGTAAACATGTGGGACAGGAATAACTCCCAAAATCATCCGGGAACCAGCAACAGTGGCAACAGTAATAGCCTCACTGGGCCAAACAATAATAGCAATCCTCACCAACACCACAGCCAAGGTCCTACTCAGAACCATGTCAGTGGTAGCAACAACAATGGCTCACCAAATCAAGGTGAATCTCCTCCCAACAGAATGCCCGTGGACAACCCAGGTAAGAGAATGCATATATTTTTCTCTTAATTTTAGCCAATTTTAGTCCTCTGTACATCTGACAAGCATTAATAAAATATGCTTTGATTGTTGAAGTCAAGGTTAGCACCATATCTGTTGTCCACCTTCAAAAAAAAAAAAAAAAAAAAAGATGCCGAAGTGTGCGTTTTGCTGCCCCTCCCCTGCCAGCTGGTTCAGGTTTGAGCCAGGAATTAGGCCCAGGTGCCCTGTTATCAACCCGTTTTTTTTGTGTGTGTGTGTCCATCTCTTGCAACACTGGTGGATAATTTAGGATATTGATATTTAAAGTTTGATTTTTTCATATTTCTGAGCGCTTGATCCATGATATCTTTATTTCTCTACAAGTGTGTCTTTAGTGTCAGTTTGTACTACAAGTTTTCAATTAGTAATAAATAATTTGATCACTTTATTTGATGCAGTGCACTTACTCTGTTAAGCTTTTTTTGTATTATACAAAACAAGTAAGGCAATTATTTTGATAATCAATCTATTGATTATTTGGACATAAAAATCCTTAAATATAAAAAATAATTTTATTTTCTGTATTTTAATTACCAGGCAGGGGAGAGCTCCCTAATGTACAGCCAAACACAGAACCCACTTCATGGGGTGAGCCAGCCAATTCTAACACTTCTGTGAACAATGGAACTTCAGCTTGGGGCCAGCCCTCTAGGGGCTGTGGGGGATGGGGTGAAGGTGACCGTGATTCCAATGGACCTTATGGCAGAGGAAATGCACCTGCTGGATCAGGCTCCTGTCAGGAATGTAATGAAATTAAAGAAACCTTTTCATATTAAAGCACTCGCTATTATAGAAGTTTGGACATTGCTAGAAACTAAGACATTGCTGATACATAAATTTGCTGTATTTAAATATGTAATTCATATTCCTTTTTGTTGCCATTTGATGATAACGTTAAACTTCACTGACCTCTGGTGGTTGAATTAATCAAGTACTGTTTGCATTACCTCACTTTAAATTTGAAGTTAGTATTTTTTTCTGATAAATACTTCATGCTATACCATCTTACATGCTGAGACAACTTGAAATAAGTTATTCGTATCATAAAATATACACTTTGTGGCTCTCTGGGATTTAAAAAAAAAATTGCTCCATTTACTTGAGCATCTCAACCAGCCTGACACGGAAATACTCAACCAGTGGCATGGGATCGGGGCAGGGCTATCTGTTTGTCCAACAAGTGACAGAAAGTGGTAGTGTTTGGGAAGCTTGTGTGAAAATTGTCATTATGTTTGCAATTTCGTTTGGTGACCCTGGTGCCACAGAAATTGCATACTTCACCTTTAAGGCTTTTCTGTGGATCATACTTGATAAACAACATGTAAAAATATATTCAGTATTGGGCAGACCAAATGTAATAATTTAGTCAACCATGTTGGTCATCCACTAATCTAAACATAGATTAAAATGTATATGGTGGTTACGGCCCTGATTATGAGCAGTCTTGACCATTTGTGTTTCGTCAGGTCCCAAATCTATGCAAGATGGCTGGGGATCAGGAGGGGAAGAGATTGGCATGAACACTGGCCAATGGGATGCTGATGATGGTGACATGTGGAGCAGTCCTACATCCCAAGACTCCTCTTGTAACTCCTGGAGTCAATCCAAGAAGGGCCCACAAAGGGTAGGCTGTTTAAAGCCATGAAGCTGTTGTGCAATGACACATGCTTACAGTGTGGTTAAGAAACTGTTTACATAAACTGTTTACATTTTATTTTTGTTTATGTAATATTGCTGTTGTTTGTTCATTACAGGGCAAGGTCTCCAACAAGCAGGATGATGTTTGGATTATGACCAGACTTATCAAGCAGCTTACAGATATGGGTTTTCCAGTATGTTAAAACCATAAAAATTTACTCTGAAAAGATTGCTTAAATCATTAACAAGATATGTCAAATAAATGCTGTTTAACATAACAATTATTTTTATTTTACCTGGTACAGAAGGATCCTGCAGAAGAAGCCCTAAAGAGCAACAATATGAATCTGGATCAGGCCATGAGTACGTAGTACACTTTGAAGTTAACCCATAACAGCAGACAGACATGCAGTGAGTCATATGATCTTGGTCTAGAACACTGATTATGTACTTGCCTTTCCTCAGACGCTTTGTTGGAGAAGAAAACTGAACTGGACAAACAGGGGATGGACATGTCAGACTACAGTAATGGAATGAATAAGTCTATAGTGTGCATATATATATGTATGTATATATATATATATATATATATATATATATACATATATATATATATATATATATATATCATATGTAATATTGCTGTTGTTTGTTCATTACAGGGCAAGGTCTCCAACAAGCAGGATGATGTTTGGATTATGACCAGACTTATCAAGCAGCTTACAGATATGGGTTTTCCAGTATGTTAAAACCATAAAAATTTACTCTGAAAAGATTGCTTAAATCATTAACAAGATATGTCAAATAAATGCTGTTTAACATAACAATTATTTTTATTTTACCTGGTACAGAAGGATCCTGCAGAAGAAGCCCTAAAGAGCAACAATATGAATCTGGATCAGGCCATGAGTACGTAGTACACTTTGAAGTTAACCCATAACAGCAGACAGACATGCAGTGAGTCATATGATCTTGGTCTAGAACACTGATTATGTACTTGCCTTTCCTCAGACGCTTTGTTGGAGAAGAAAACTGAACTGGACAAACAGGGGATGGACATGTCAGACTACAGTAATGGAATGAATAAGTCTATAGTGTGCCGACCCACAAACCTCTCCAAAGACCCCTCACTGGATCGTGCCCCCTTCTTGGACAAGGTATAGCTTTTTCTCAGACTTTTTTTCCAAGAAATTCTCTGGACTGGAGTAGAGAGAAATTTGATCTAGATAAATTTTACTACGAGTTTTTGCAAAGTATTTTCTGGTCTCTCAGAATGGTAGGCTGCCAGATGATGCTTCATCCTCACCGTTTATGCCTTCTCCTGGCCGCAAACTCCCACTGGCCAATAGCAGCCTCCCTAGCCAGGTATTGGGTGGAATCTCCTCTGGCCTGTCCATGCAAAACTTGAACAACAGACAAGTGAGTGTTGTAAAATATCTGCAAAGGGCATAGCACACAAGAGTTTTAAATTTAGATGCACCTATGAAGCTGCAATGTCTGGTATAATGCCCTACTCCCCCTTTTTGATTTTTTGGAAAAGTTTTGTTAAAAAGCCACTAAGGCTGGAGTGGTTAAATGAAGTTATTTGTCATTTATAATTAAAGATATGTAAACACTGAAACATGACTGACTCTTCCGTCTCTGTTTTATTTATATCAAATCAATATTTATTTATTTATTTTAGTTGCTCATTTTAATCTGAAAGTGGCAAAAGAATTTGACGTTGTGTTCAGGCCAATGTTAAAAGCACATTTTTTTTTTTTAAGAGACTGCATTATAAGAGAGATTTTGTTACATTTTAGCTGAAATGTATCTAATTTTTTTTCCTGTTAAGTGTATCCAGCCATTTAGAGTATATAAAAGCATTTCATTTGTATTGATCCCCACCCCACTCTCTTTGTTTTCTAGATGCAGAATGGAATGTTCAGCACTAATGGAGCAGCACAAACTCGGGTCATACAGCAGCAGGCCCCGTCCCCTCAGCCACCAGTGCCACCTCTTAGCTCCGCCCAGCCTACTCTACGTGCTCAAGTGCCTCAGCTTCTCACCCCTCAGGTACAAGTTGCACCTATTATTTCAAATTCCAGTGTGCCTGCATCTGTGACAAATTAACTTCTCCATTAAGGGGCAATATTTGCCCTCTTAAATTTCCAAGGGCATTTTTTACGTTTCTAAGGGCAAATTTTTCTAACCTTATCAAATGTATGTAGCATCTCTGTCAAATTCTTAAATTCAGTCAATCAATCATCTAGTCAGAATAGTCAAGTCACCTTTATTTCCGTAGTGCTTTATACAATCCAGTTTGTGTCAAAGCATCTTCAGAGATAAACAAGAAAATAGCAGAATCAGTTATGGAAACTTAGCTATGGAGACCGTTCAGATTCTGCTTTAAAGCAGACCTGTTTACATCTGGTCACTTCATCTGTTTTTAGTGATCGGATATTAATCTGAATTGTTAAAATGGTTCCATTTACACTTGGCCACATAAATGTGTCTCTGCAAAATGGATATAAATCCGATCTTCAATTCCTGCGCTATATGCAATTTTAACAGAGTTCATATCAACCAACGCAACAGATATGCGCTGCATTTTATTTATCAGCTAATTTCAAGATCAAAGACCGCAATTGGAGAGAGCGCGGCATCAGCACTCGTAAGATAATTTAGTCTCACTACTTTTAATGAAGATTATTGTGTGCTGAACGTCCGCAACTTACTTTCAGTTTCATTTGTGGCATTTTGCATGTCTTTTCACGATCGGATAGCTATCTGATCAAAGAAAATGCTTGAAGTGACCAGGTGTAAACAGGCCCTAAAAGACAATAGTGTCATTATTTAGCTTAAGTCAGTTCAGATAACAGTGTGAAGTTAATCAGCTATAAGCAGTTCTACAAAATCCAGCAATGTTGTTATTCAGCTCGAGTCAGTTCAGTGTTGATTCAATTCAGTTCAATGCCAGTGTCGATGTTGCAAGATGTGATTCAGCTGTAAAGCAGCTCTACAGACAACAATAGTGCCATCATCCAGCTTAATTCAGTTCATGTATTGCTCTCATCCAATAGTGTCAGTCAGTGCGGTCATCAGAGCATGTGAGCGGAGCGGAGCGTGAGCGGAGCGGGGAGCGGAGTGGTAATATTTCCTTAAGAGCGCAGAGCGCCTTTCTGAAGATTCCGCTCCGCTCGCTCAATACGCTCAGCGCCGCTCGCTCAACCCAGAATGCCGTTTGGTGATTTGCTTGTTCGAGATCGAGAATCTGTAGAGATCGAGAATAGTAGAGCAGTTATGGAGTTCAGATAATGCACGCAAATTTGTTCTTTACAGAACGGAGCGGGATCTGAGCGG
>NW_015655588.1:67983-97209 GCF_001515625.1 Sinocyclocheilus rhinocerous | reverse complement strand
AATATTTTAATAGGCCTAAGTGGTGTAGGCTAATATCTTCTGTACTTTGTAGACCTAAGCTACCACACAGCTGTATATAGGCCTAAATACAGAACTACAGAGTACAGAAGATATTAGCCTACACCACTTAGGCCTATTAAAATATTCTTTAAAAAAAAACTGACCCGAAACAATAGGTAGTCCTTCAGAATGTAGGCTAGATATAGGCAGCAGTAATTTATAATCTAATATAATGCACGCAAATTTGTTCTTTACAGAACGGAGCGGGATCTGAGCGGGAATTGGTTTACGGTGAGCGTGAGCGGAATATTAACGGAGCGCTTGCTTGGGCGGTTAGAGCGACTGAGCGGAGCGCACGTCCATAGAGCGGAAAACGTAGCGGAGCGTCACACCGCTCCGCTTCGCTCACATGCTCTGGCGGTCATATTGATAAATTACTGAAAGTTAAGTGTCTTCCAGACCCCAACTAAGCAAGCCAGAAGGAAACAGTGGCAAGGAGCCCAAACTCCATCAATAATAAGACCAGAAGAAAAATAAGACACTACAGGGCTGTTACTTAAAGTGATATTTCACCCAAAAATGAAAATTCTGTCATCGTTTACTCACCCTCAACTTGTAAATAAAAGAAGATATTTTGAAGCATATGGGTAACCAAACAGTTAATGGTCCCCATCAACTTCAGTGTTATGGGAAAAAATACTTCAACTGCTCTTCTGTGGCATAGTTTGGAATTATTTTCATTGTACAATATATGCGGTATCGAATGTAAATGTAACTTAAAGGGGTAGTTTGCCCAAAAATGAAAATTTGTTCATTTTCATCAGGAGGTGTCACTGATGTGAAATTAATTATGTATATTTAGGATTTTATATGTCATTAAAGGGTTAGTTCACCCAAAAATGAAAATTAGCCCATAAATTACTCATCCTAGGTGTATATGACTTTCTTCTTTCAGACGAATCCAGTCGGAGTTATATTAAAAATTGTCTTTGATCTTTCAAGCTGTTTAATGCCACTCAGCGGGTGTTGCATGCATCACTCCAAAAGAAGTTAAATAAAAAGCACCCATCCATAAAAAAAGTGTCTCACATGGCTCCGGGGGGTGAACAAAGGCCTCCTGTAGCGAATCGATGCGTTTTTGTAAGAAAAGTATCCATATTCAAAACGTAATAATCATTTTAATGTAGCTTGCGCCAACAGTTGTACACGGAAGCAGCTCTGGGCTGATGACGTATCAGGTCAGCGCTGCGCATGCGCCGATGAGTCTCGTGAAAACCAACGTTTGTTAAAGGGGTGGTTGACTGGTTTTTTTATAGGCTTTATTGTGTTTATGGGGTGCAGTCTAACATGTGTTAATGCTTCGTTTGTTAAAAAACGCATTATTTTTCACATAATTTACCTTTATTCCACACCTCTCTGTCCCTTCTCCTCTGAACGCACTGATCATTTCCTGCTTTTATGAAGCCCCTCCCTCAGAAATACACGATGGGCTCTGATTGATTAGCTGGCCCAGTGTGTTGTAATTGGCTAAACCGCCTCTAGCGCGAGTCTAAACGTCCCGCCCCTCAACATAGCGGCATGTGCTCCGGTTGTATTGTAAACAATGACGTTGTCTATATTGCTTATCAATTTGAGCCCGATTGAGACGCAGAGGATATTAGTGAAGAGGATCGCGCAGAACCTGTGCAAGCACGGCTTTTAATGGTAGGCCTAAGATTTTTGTTTGTTGTTGTCTCATACTTTTAGATACGCTGTTATTTGTAAATGCTACTGCTTCTGTTAGCTTTTAATATACGGTTTTATATTAATTAAAGCTTTAATACAGTTCGGCAACCACATGCGTATAACTATTATATAACTATAACCACAACTATGTATAACGCTTCTCATAACTATAGTATGTGAAAATAAGTGTATTCACTGAGCTGATGATCTGAATGAGAGAGAGGGAGATGCAGAGCGTGTGCAGAGCAGGGCGAGACCAGGAACAGGATGAGAACCGCTGCTTTAGAACATTGATTTTGAAACTTGTGAATCCATTAGAATCGTTAGAAGACAGAATTGGCGCAAGCTACATTAAAGTGATTATTACGTTTTGAATATGGATATTTTTCTTACAAAAACGCAGCTCCGGGCGGATGACGGCCTTTGTTCACCCCCCGGAGCCGTGTGAGACACTTTTTTTATTGATGGGCGCTTTTTATTTAACTTCTTTTGGACTGATGTATGCAACACCTGCTGAGTGGCATTAAACAGCTTGGAAGATCAAAGACAATTTTTTATATAACTCCGACTGGATTTGTCTGAAAGAAGAAAGTCATATACACCTAGGATGACTTGAGGGTGAGTAATTTATGGGCTAATTTTCATTTTTGGGTAAACTAACCCTTTAATAAAAGCAATTTTGTGATATTGACCAAAATGTCAGATTTCCTTGCTTCCACTAAAACGCATAAGATTCTCTTTGGAACATTCTCAAATCATGGTGGATAACATGGATCATCAGGTTTTGCACAAACCGGCTTGTTTTTGCTTTTTTCTGTAGGTTCAAGCACAGCTCTTGCAGTTTGCGGCAAAAAACATTGGACTGAATCCTGCACTTTTAACCTCACCAATAAATCCTCAACAAATGACCCTGCTCTACCAACTACAACAACTGCATGTGGTGAGTCAAACAGTTCACTCTCCTGCTCTGCTGTTTCCACATGAATACCAATGATTGTCATCTACCCACTCATCTGCCTATCTGCAGGGAGCGAGATGCTAGTGCTTTCTGTTCTGATAATGACCCTGTGACCTTTCTATCTCTATTTTTATTTCTTTATATTTCTCTGTATGTTCCTCTCTTTCTCACCTTGCATCTTTTTCTCTTTCTGTCAGGCGTATCAGCGTTTGCAGATTCAGCAGCAAATGATGCAGGCTCAGCGTAATGTCTCTGGTCCCATCAAACAACAAGAGCAGCAAGTATGACACATACACACTCCAATTTTACTGGCCCTGATATTTATACAGTTACAGTAATTTAAATCCTAAAGTATTAGTTCATAGTTATCTTTTGATGACTATGACAAATAATCCTCCATATACAGTGAAAATGATTATCATTTTCGTCCTCTCACACAGGTTGCACGTACAATCACAAACATGCAGCAGCAGATCCAGCAGCACCAGCGTCAGCTGGCCCAGGCCCTGCTTATGAAACAGCAGCAGCCTCCACCTTCCTCTCACACTGGCCTGCACCCAAACCTTGGCAAGGCCAGCCTGGACACTTTCACGGGTCACCCTCAGACTTCGGGCCTCTCCGTCTCAGACCTGCAGACCAAAGAGCAGCAGTCTTCTCCAAACTCCTTCAGCCCTTATACACTCTGTAAGAGAACAAGCCTCATGTGGACACATGCCTGCATGCTTATGCTTGATGTGTGTGTGTGTGTGTGTGTGTGTGTGTGTGTGTGTGTGTGTGTGCATGTGCATGTGTGTGTGAGTGTGAGTGTGAGTTTGCACTTTTCACTTTATTTTACAATGTCCATGTTATGGTCCATTTTATGTTACTGTAGTAATACCAGTAAATTATGCAGAATTACAAGCGACTAAGACAACCCCTAACCCTAGAGTAAGTACATGCTGTTAATTGTAATTATTTTAATAATTAAACAGTAACAAGGACATCTTAAAACAAAGTGTAATTTTTAAATAGTAGCTGATAATTGCACTAATTTCTTTATTGTAATAAAAGCATTGTTTGTAATTATAGTCAATTTAAAACATTTATTTAGTGTGATTTAAAAAAGTATAAAACAATGCAATAAAAATTTGAATGTACTTTATTTTGTCCCTTTACCTGTACTTCAATTCTTTTTTTGTTTGCCATAACAATGCCTATCAATTATCTTCATTTGGGGCTTCATTGGGGCATTTCTCAACAAATATTGATATAAGTGAATAATGAATTGGAATATTGTGTAATAAATGTGATTATTTTTTGATTCATTGATTGACAAGCTATAGTTTTTTTTTTTTAGTTATTTTGATCTTGATCAATGTTTTTTTTTTTTGCCTTGTGTTTGTGTGTGAATGTCCATTAATCTCCTTGTCTCTTTGTCGCCCCCCTGTAGCTGGTTTGAACCCGAACATGAATGTAAACTGTATGGAGGTGGGAAGTCTATCTCTTAAAGACCCCCCTCAGCCTCAGTCCCGGCTCTCACAGTGGACTCATTCAAACTCCATAGATTCCCTGTCAGCTAGCGCTCAGCACATGGAGGCAAACCTCAATAAGCACGGTATTAATTTATTTATTGCTCCAGACATATTATGGGCTTTATTTTGTGCTGTGACATACATAAGATTTTCTAATCTAATCTATAATGTCAAGACAATCATATGATATCCTCTAGGTCTAATCCTTCACAAACAACATTACATTCAATGAAACCACAGAAACCACTTGGGGGTTAGAGTGGCCTGGGTGGCCTAATGGTTAGAGAGTCGGACTTGCAACCCAAAGGTTGCGGATTCTAGTCTCGTACCGGCAGGGAGGTGGGGGGAGTGAATGTACAGCGCTCTCTCCCACCTTCAATACCACGACTGAGGTGCCCTTGAGCAAGGCACCGAACCCCCAACTGCTCCCTGGGCGCCGCAGCAAAAAAATGGCTGCCCACTGCTCCGGGTGTGTGTTCACGGTGTGTGTGTGTTCACTGCTGTGTGTGTGCACTTTGGATGGGATAAATGCAGAGCACTAATTCCGAGTATGGGTCACCATACTTGGCCACGTGTCACGTTTACACTGAGTCACAATTTCTGTCCCTGAGATTTGTGTATACCAAAAGGACAGACAAAACTCTCTCTCAAGTTAAGTGCTTGCAGACATTCCAGAGTTATTTTTACTCTGAGTCAGCAGGGCCTTTTAAAATATTATCCTTCCTTGGCATTTGTTCTCACTAAACCTTGCCTGAACAGTAAGTCCAGCCAACCCGCAGCAATTTACTGGAGTGAGTTCAGCTGAGGACAAAAGCTCAAGCCTGTAATCTTGAATTTTATTATTCAGATTGTATCTTTGAAGATGGATTTTTTTAGAGAGGCAAAATAGCAGTTCAGATATTGGGCATCATAATATACTGTATATCTGGGTTTGGTTGCTTAGTCTCTAAATGTTTTATTATATGATGTTTTTGAGTAAAACCTCCTGTGAATATACAGATTAAACAGATTGCTCTTTTGTTTCAGGTTCAATCTCTTCTGCTCAGTCCCATGTGCCTGTCGGAAAGAGCACCATGGAAGATTCCTTCAGCCCATACAATCTGATGTCAAGATCTGAATCCTTGGTGTCTCCAGACAACTGGACACAGGGCAAAGGTCCCAATGAGAAAATCTCTAGTAACTCCAATATCAACTGGCCTCCTGGTAAGCTTCAGTGGCATATTATAATTAAAAATATATAAATAAATAAAAAATGTATTGCCGTTGGTCATAGTGATTGTAGACCAAACATCGGCAACCTATGGCACACATGCTAGCATTGGCACCCAAAGGCATAAACACTGGCACACAAGCAATAGCAAAAGAGGTATTTAGTTTGAATAAAGTCCCTCAAACCCTCATACCAACATGCATTTTGAGGTAATCAATCCTCATAGCCTGATTCCTCACAGCCTGATTTACTAAATTAGGGGCTTTAAATACTTACAAAGTGTGAGAAATAACCTGCGCTAGTAAACAAATGCGCACTAGATTTCAGGTACAGAAATATAATAATTAAGTGTAAATTAACACTGCAAAGTGTTCACTGTATAAGTTAAATATAGATTCATCTTTGCTAAAGTTGTGTTTTGTTGTTTGATTAAAATTAATGACAGACGGTAGCAGATATTTATAGGCTGCTGTCCCTTTAAGACCTAATGAGGTCTTAAGGGGGTCCCTTTAAGACCTAATGAGGTAAAGACCTAATAAGTTAAATATAGATTCATCTTTGTTAAAGTTGTGTTTTGTTGTTTGATTAAAATTAATGACAGACGGTAGCAGATATTTATAGGCTGCTGTCCCTTTAAGACCTAATGAGGTCTTAAAAGACCCTTTAATACCTGGCAATAAAGCTCATTCTGATTCTGATTCTGATTCTAATGCGCGGATCCAATATACTGTTACACATGCGATTTCTTTCTGTTATGAGTGTTATGAGACTCCTTCTCTTTAGCCTCTTCTTGCGCTTGAATGGTTTAAAATCGCTTAAATGTTTAAATTGGCAAGACTTAGACACAAGTTCAAATTATATACTTTCACTCTATGATGGTTAAGCTTTGCAACTAATCCGCAAATCACATGGCTACCAAGCCATAGAGCCTGGTCCGCATAGATCATGGTCATGTTTTTTTATGTGTATGGGATGGCACAGTAATTAACCAGACAAATTAAAGATGGAACTCCATGACCAAAAGGTTGCTGACACCTGTTATATACTTTGAATTTTATGCTGGAAAACCAATTTTGTTCTTGCTTTCTCTCAGAATTCTGCCCTGGGGTGCCATGGAAAGGTCTGCAGAACATTGACCCTGAGAATGATCCCAACATGACCCCAGGAAGCGTTCCAAGTGGCCCCACCATTAACACTAACATACAGGATGTGAATCGCTACCTGTTACGTGACAGGACTGGAGGTGAGGGATGATTGATGGCTTATGACATAAGTTATAACAGACCAAAAGAGCTTGTTACTTAAAATTTTGATGAAAATTTTTACTGCTAAATGAACATTGCATTCTTAACTAAATAATAAAGCTATACCAGAAATCACTATTTTAAGGATCATTACACAGTAAATGTATAATATTATTTATATTAGCCTCATCCCCATCTCAGAATGGGACTATGTCTTCCTCGAGTGAGTGGACAGTCAGTGCCTGTAACACGTTCGGTCTGTCCTCTCAGAACGAGAGGGATGCTAAAACCCACATTCTCCCTTGTTCTGTTATACTTCTTCCTGTTTTAAATGTTGATCATTGTCAGAAACAATAAACTAATTTAAAGTTTATATATATGCATATATACAGAATGTGTTACTCTCTGAGGCCATTCAGAGCATGTAGCATTTGAAAAAGTCAGCGAGATACTTTTTAGGAGTGAATATTTTAATGTTTAAAACACCTGTTGAGGGAGGTTGCAGCAGGTTATACAAGCAGACATTTATAATAATCTTATAATAAACATGTACAATATTCAAAAAAATGTTGATCACTGGCTGAACACTTCATTCCTTATATCATTCTGTTGAATCAAGTCTCTCTATCACACAGTTTCCCAGATTTCCTGTTTCGGTAATACTGATAATAGTGTCAACGTTTTTAGTGATTACTACTAAAAAGTTTAGGGTCAGTAATATTTTTTAATGTTTCTTAAATAAGTCTCTTAGGTTCACCTAATCTGCTTTTATTTGTTTAAAAATACACTAAAACAGTAATATTGTGAAATATACTACAAACTGTTTTCTATTTTAATATTTTAAATAAAATACTTAAAATATTATTTATTCCTGTGATGGCAAAGTTGAATTTTCAGCAGCCATTACTACAGTCTTCATTGTCTCATCATTCTAATATGCTGTTTTGGTGCTCAATAAATAATTCTTAGTAATAAAATAATAGTTGTGCTGCTTAATATATTTGTGGAAACTGTGATAACATTTTTTCAGCATTCTTTGATGAATAGAAATTTAAAAAGAACAGCATTTATTTGAAATAAATGGCCATTGGAATGGACTTTCTTTACCCCACTGTGGCTGTTTGCATAACCCCAAGCAGAAACAAATTTATGTTGTCATATTGTTTTAACAAATCCTTAGAGGCAACAATGAGTGGTGACTGTACCTGCTGCTGTTATTCATTTGTCCATCTCTTTCTTCGTCTCCTCCCTTTCTTCAGGTAAACTCTTGGAAATGAAGTCTACCTGGTCCCCTGGACCCATCTCCCACACACAGGCCTCTTTATCTCATGAGTTATGGAAGGTTTCCACAGGGACACGTAACTCCAGTGCTCCCTCACGCCCCCCTCCAGGCCTGACCAACACCAAGCCCTCCTCCACCTGGGGAGGAAACTCTCTTGGCCTCAGCCAGGGCTGGACCAACTCTTACTCCTCAGGTAAATCCTCAGTACACCTGTGTGGTACAAAGCAGCACAACCAGTTACTTACGAGGTTCTGCTGTAGTGTGGCCGACCAGTCAGACTCTGTCTCATGTTGTGTGTTTAGAGTTGCAAATGGGCAGAAGTCAAGTATTTAGTGGAAAATATGCTCAGCTGTAACATGTTTTTCCAGACCTGTCTCTCTTTACTTTTTGTTATAGAAGGAGGAACTTGGAGCACTGACAGTCTCAACAGAGGAAGCAGCTGGCTGGTGCTGAGAAACCTCACTCCTCAGGTGCATAGTGCAAACAATTTATATTACTGTAAAAACTAGTATGGTTTATTCCGATTCATATCGCATGAAAGTACAGAACTAAATGTCAGTTTTTATGTAGCATTATGCACTATACTATTTTAGTGTTTTTTGTGGGCACTGTGCTGCTATTTAATTGTTTTGCAATGTAAAGAATTAAAAAAAAATTTAAAAATTTTTTTTTACTGCTGCAGTATGTCTTGCTGTTTTTTCAGCATCTCTGATATGAGTATAAAAGTTTTGACACACAGCAAACCTCAACAATATCAGCTTCAAAACACTGGGCCAATCAGAGGGAGACATAGGCAGGCATATTCTAAGCATGAGTTTACAGTGGCATCCATGTATCATTTTTCAGCATTAAAATATGAGGTTTTTAGCTATACAGGGATATAAGAGAGGATTTTAGAACACATTGTTTTTATTTGTCACTAACTCACCACCTAGCAACGAGACACAGATTTCTGTGTGTATAATGTGTTCGTAATCATAAAAAGGGCATTTCAAAACCCTTGCATTCTGTGAAGCTCTTTTTTACAATACCTTGCCTGTTTTCGCAAGAACACATTCTCTCTGAACAGCCCTTTAGCACTTGAATATGAATAACAATAATTTAATAATTTATGTATGTGTGTGCATCAGATTGATGGCTCCACCCTGCGGACTCTGTGCATGCAGCACGGCCCTCTCATTACCTTCCATCTGAACCTGACACAGGGCAATGCTGTTGTACGTTACAGCTCCAAGGAGGAGACTGCCAAAGCCCAAAAATCCCTGCACATGTAAGACTACAATCTCTTCTACATCATACGTCTCTGAGGCGCTGTCCCAAATGGCAACCTAAAACCCACGGAGTCCACACTTTTGTAACGTAATGCCGCTTTGACTGTTGGTTAAAAGTCTGCTTCGGAGCCCTACGGTCTCATGGACTTTACAGTCATGTGCACACGGCTGGCATTGTATGTCCACAAGACTGAAGTGTGCAATTTGAGACAGGGCCTGAGAAAATGTTCAAGAACAGATTTATAGTTATATTTACGATTTATAGTGTTAGCCGTATGCCTTTTGTTTTCTAAATTCAAGTCCTATATTTTTTGAAAACCTTCTAGATAAATGTGCATTGTCTTTCTCTCTTCAAGCTGATTTTATGTATTATCCATCAAGAAAGCTTTTTCATGCTTGAATCCCTTTCCAATTGTTTGTCTACCTCTCAAGGTGTGTGCTGGGTAACACTACCATCCTGGCAGAGTTTGCCGGTGAGGACGATGTGAACCGCTTCTTTGCACAGGGCCAGTCCCTTACCCCCACCACCAGCTGGCAGGCCAGCCCAGCACCAGGCTCCAATCAACCCCGGCTGGGCAACCCTGCTGCCAGCCACCCCACAGGCCTCTGGAGCGGGGGTGGAGGAGGTACCAAGACAGTCTGTAGTACCAGGAACAGCAGCCGCGGAAACGGAGGCGACCTGCTGTGGGGCAGTGTGCCGCAGTACTCCAGTTTGTGGGCTCCCCCAAATGGAGACGACCCCAGGGTAATCGGCAACCCCATCCCAATTAACGCTCTGATCCCGGGAGACCTGCTGAGCGGAGAGAGCATGTAGGATGTATCGGACATCATAAACCAACAAAGTCAAAAGACCTAATGGATCAAAACCCAAGCAAATCAATGTGGCGATAATCACTTTTTGTGGAGCTGTAACGGAGGTTTAGGGTGAAACAAAGCTGCAAACCTTCCACTGCTGTTTATTTGTCCTCTGGTTTTTACGTCAGACTGTTTGTTGTGTTCGTGGATCTTGTTCTTAGTGTTCAAAGACCTTGAGAAGCAAGAATCAATAGAAGCAGAAGCCTTTTGATGCTTTTTTATTTCCAAAGTATGTTTTTGCTCAAAAGTGTTGTTCAGGAGAAGCCATCAACGAGGCAGCCATCTGAAAGCGACCCAGACACAGTGAGACCTCATGACACATTTCCCTATAACGACACTGTTCTGATGATTGGAATGATCCTGGTACTTTTTTTGGTTTTAAACTTTGCATAGTTTCTTCAGAACTTCTATTAGCCGTAAGTGCTCTCTCTCCAGGTCCTCCTTAAAAACTTTTATTTTATAAAACCAACAAAAAAAGAAAACTTTGTATCTTGCACAGTTCTGTTTCTGAGCCAGCGAATAGGCCAGAGCAAATGAGAAGAACACTCCTAGCAGTGGCCTGTCAGCATGACGAATCACCAATGATCTTTTTTCTTCAATTATTTTAGTTTTACAAAAGGGAGCTGCACTGCTCTATGATTTCTATTTACTCACGTCAGTTGTTTTTTTGGGGGTTTTTTTGTGTATGGTTAAAAAAAATAAGCTCAATGTTAAGCTTTGATGTAGATGAATGAATGTCAGTGTCTGCTGGAACTTGACCAAGCATCTGTGCGCGAATACATAACCACTGTTAAAAACACTCAGTGGAGGCTTTTTAATTATACCTAATGGACTTCAGTGCTGAATCAATCAGAAGATATTTAGTTACTATGTTATGTATCTGATCGGCCATTTTATTGAGATACAACTGAGAGAAGAAACTCATTCTGATGCATTGTGCAATAGAAGCCAGAGACCCTTTCTTCCGTCCACACTGAAGCTTACTGAAACTTAAGACTCCTTTTTTTTTTCTCGAAGATTTTGGAAGAATTTAACCTTTGAACATTTTCCTACCTTGCCTCTGTTTTTCTGGCTTGCTGGCTGTGGAAAGGGGGAACTGTTAATTGTGTTTGACGTCACTCCATGCAGTTTTAAACTCGGCATGTGTGGGATCACACAGTCTCCCAGCCACTTCTTCACCAAACAGAAACGGAATCCAGAGCGGAGACACATGGCACGGGAGTCAGGCACAATACCAAATACAATGGGTTTCTCTTAATGCAGTACAGAGTAAGAGACCTTTGCATTTGGTACAAACATAAAAGACGCGTTGTCTCTTCTTAAAGGGGTATTATCATAGCACTTATTACAAGAGTTATGCTCCTTCTGTGAAGCCAATAAATCAGATAATGGAGCATATAGTTAAAAAAAGAAAAAGAAAAAAAAACAACAAGAACTTCTTATGGCAACTTTTAACTTTTTTTTTTTGTACCTTACTGGTATTCAAAAAAAATTATTTGTTTGTCGTCCATCTCTGGTCCAGAAACTTCAAAAAATCTGAATGAAGGGAAGAACAAACTCTACAATCATACAAAACTTGCAATGTATGTTTTTTGTGTCTGTACTTTTCCCCCTCTCTATCAAAGTGAATGTCATTGTTATTCAAATGAAATAGTCAAATGTCTTTATCTGTCTGAAGGAGGCACCTCCATTTGATTGGATTTGAAAAGGAGGATGTGTGGTCTTAGTGCCTCAATGTGGGAACTGATAGGAGGACGTTTGATTCTCCATCGCAACTCTCTCCGTGCACTTAGTACAATGGAATGCAAGAAAGGACATTAATGACGTCATGATATGGACGTTGTCGTCATCATTTATCATTTGCATCCGTGTTGTAGTAATTTGGAATGTCACCCCGTTCCTTCTCTGGATAACATCACACGTCTCATGCGTCCTTACCTACTCCCTCCCTCGTGTGGTCTTGCATGATTTTTTTTGCTGGAGTTTGAGACTGAATGGAATTGCCAGTGTTGTGAAACATGCTTTTTCACATTCTTTTGGTCTTCATGCAGTGGTCCTTAACTGCCTACAGTGCTCATATGCAGATACACTTTAAAAGAGGTGCCTCTGTATAGCTGTCCTGTGTAACGAATGCAAACGAAGAACAATGATGTGGGCCATACTTATTTTTGTTGTTAACAGTGTTCTTAGGTCATTTAGGGCCTCTTTTGTTGATGTGCGTATGTGTGACCTCACCCTGGGTGTCCCACCTCTAACTCAGCTGCTACCATCCTCTTTCTCTTATGTGGCCTCAGTGAAGCCAACCCTGTTACCGAGACAAGCCGCCCGTACTTGAAAAAGCCCTGTCCAAGCAGTGTTTCTATGGACAGACTCTTTCTGCCAATGGTTCTTTAACTACAGCACATGGCATGCTGTCACTATGCAAAGTTAGAGAAGATGGGCAAGTAATGTCCGCCCTGTGCCAATCTGTGGCTTTGGAAGAAAGTTGGAAATATCTCACAGTCCTCCCGTAATACTTTCTTACATACTCAAGGCCATTGTCATCCTTGTAAACTTGTAAACAAAGAATGTTTTCTGACACTAAATCATTTTTGGAGGTCTGTGTGTTAATTCTGCTGAATTTGATAAATCTCATTTCAATATAATCTCAGGGGACGACAAGATTAACTAAATTGATGTTTATTGAAAGTTGATCGTTTTGAAGATTTATCATTTACACATTAAAGTTTTACACATTAAATTGTGTATGAAGCTTACAAAGTGTACATTAAAGAAACGCAAAAGGGATATTTATCAGTGGGGCAGTAAATTTAGGAGTAAATTTTGGCTAGTTTGAGTCTTCTCAATCCTTTTGAACAGGGACTACTGCAGAGCCATCAGTTCGTTTATATAGTAAATGTATATTGTGTATCTTACCTCTCTGCTGCTGGTTGTATTGAATTCCCCTTATGGTCTCATGTGCCAATATATACATAGATATATGTACAGTACACTGTGGCATCTCTGACTTCACATCTTAAATTCCAATGTGTGTCGTTTTGTTGTAGAGCACTTCTGTCCAGAGGCACTTTGATGATTCTTGTGTGTTTGAGGTGGGATTGGGTTCAAAAGGGTTGAGGATATTCGTCAGATATTTGTCACCTCATGCTGATTATTTGTGATAATCTTGTTACTGTCATTGGAAGAATCCTTTATAACAAACAAGAACTTTAACAGCATTGGGGATTATGGTGTGCTAATGGCATACAGATCATGAGTAATCCCTGGTACTTTTTTTGAATACCAAAAATGTAATAGCATTTTAATATATGTTTTTTTTTTTTTTTTTATAAAAGTTTGACAAAAACACGTAAACAATGAAGGAAAAAGATCTATAACATTGAAAAATGCACTTCTTGCTGATATTATCTCCTGTTTGCTGGTCACGTTCTGAAGGTTGACAGCAAGCTGGAGTGCCTTTTGTGTATGCCGTATTAACTGTTTGTTTGTAAAAATGGGGCCCTGAACTGTACATTTCCATCTCAGTCTAAGTTCGTTTTGGGCCTTTATGCTGTATAAACCTTCTTTTTTTTCTTTTGGGAAAAGACATTTCAACAGATGTGTCTTAAGATACTAAAGTTGTTCATTGACTTATTTTTTTTCTGTTTCTGGGTGTGGGGATCACTGTTGCCTGTGTATGTAACTGCCTTGTTCCAAACTCAGTCGCGGCTGGCTGACAGTGAACCACAATGTGGCTGTAATTCCAAACAGTCAAACATCACAGGAAGTCTCTGGTGACACCAGCATAGGTAGACTACAGCTAAACATTATCCTGTATATTATCACGCTCATTATGTAGAAAAATGCTATCAGATCTCTGATTCCTTCCCTTTTGAAACTACTAGGTAAAATATAATTTGAAATAAGCAATAGACCTTGCAGTGTGTCATCCGAGAGAATTTGCCTAAAGGAAAAAAACGAAAGAGTGATTAATGATAGATATGAACCAAATAGTCTTACTGGAGTAGCATGTTTAAAATTAAATTACACAGGACATACATGCAGTATTTGTGTATACCTATGTTGAAACCCGTAATTATGAACCATGTTTTTGTCTCTGGGCAAAGAACGAAAAATCATAAACATATCAAAAGATATAAATAAAATATTTATAAAAATGTGAGGGGTGTACTCACTTCTGTGAGATACTGTATATTCACCGATACTTGAATTAAAGTGTGCCAATTGTAAAATGTGAATTTATTTTTTCTTACATTTTTGTTTGGGTCTGACACTTTCAAGTTATTTGATAACATGCTCACAAGGTTTAACATTCTTCATGAGAAAGAAAAAAAAATTTGGTTAAAAAAAAAAAATGGTTAAAAAAAAACTCAAAAGTTTGAATGGTTGTGTGTGTGTGTGCTCTCTAATCACTGCTTCTCGTCACGGGGCAACTGTCTGCAATTATGATCCATTTAGTATGTTGTACTGTCTCTGTTATTTGTGTGCGCGCCTGTTTTAAAAATTGTTCCACCATGGTTACTATTTAGCATTGCACTGAGTGTCTTTTTTTCCTTGCTCAGCTATACTAAAAAAAAACCCCAGAAAACTGCAAGGGAGATTATGACAATTCATGTGTTAATGTTTACTCAAGGACTTGATGGATTTATTTTCATCTTAAAATGTTTAAAACCTGTAAAATTGTATCCTCATAGTGGCTTTTATTGTGGATTAATTCCCACAAGAGTTATCATTTTGAAGAGTGTTGCATCAATTAAATTGCATTATAAAAAAATAAAAATAGAAGATAAAAAGTGAACTTTAGCCACAGTGAGAAAGTTGGTAAAGAAGCAGTTACATTCATGGATGAACAGTAAAGATAACCAGATAGTTAGTGACATTCTGACTCATTTCAAAAGGTGCCTCTCTTCCATTCTGTGAAATTCCTTTTCTTTTTAAATCTACCTGTCGTTTACAAATGATTGAATTGTCTGAATTTGCCAAAAAAAGAAAAGTAAAGAAAAAAAAAAAAAAAAAAAAAAACTTCTCAAATGAAGACGTATGCTACTCCGGGATTGTATTTTGCTTATGAATTACATTATTGTTCTTGTTGGTTGAACTTGGCCTAAATGTCTTTGAATTTTAGTTTCTGTAAAAGCAACATGATTCTGTCACTGTCTTGCACACTGACAATGGACTTGGATATTTTCTCAGGAAGATTAGGGGTCCAGAGTTCCAGTTCCACTGTTATGATGTTGATTATCATGAGAATTTAACAAATCGATTAATGAAAGGGAAAAAAAAAAAGATGTTGATGGAAATCCAGCTCTAAGCACTGAAGGTTATGGATTTAAAATTTTATTTTTGAATTTTAATCTGTAGCAGACACACATTTGCCAAATATTAGATTTGTAGTGAACCTGTGTGCTATATTTCTAGAAGTGGAGTACTTTCCATTTGAAATATGTTTGTTTGTTTATATCTGTCGCTTTATGTACAAATACTGTTTTGTTTAGGTTGTGGAAGGACTTACCACTGTTTGATTTTACCTTGCCTGATGTTTCTCAACAAGGTCCAGTAAAAGATGCTTGATATTCCATCCTCTTGTCTTTACTTGTTTTAAAAATTCGGTTGAGGCCTGTATGCAAAGGCCTGAGAACTGTAGATCAACACAGAACTTGAACTCTTACTAGATTTTCTTACAAGGTTTTGAGTGCGGGATGAAAATACTCCAAGTTAATTCTCCATCTAGGTTTAACACTAGATGCAGAAATAAGATGTTGTGAAAGGATTAAGAATCTATGCACAAGTTTGAGGGGACAGTATATCCGGACACGCTATTCATACAAGGATCATTGTGGTGTGGTAGGTAAAGGGAATGTGGGGGGTGGGGGATGGGGATTTCAAGTTTCTTTGTACGAGTTTTGACTGGAATCAGCAGATATTAAAGTATTGTCACATTGCTCTGTCTCTCAACCAAGGAGCATAATCAACCAAGCACTGTAGGTTTATGCAAATCTCTGACATTCTGGTGTTTAAATGGAATGATGGGTTGTGAAAAGGGAATTTAACTGTTTCTCTTTATTGTTCATATACTAAGAACATGACTGTACTGAGATTTAACAATGTTGCTGGCTTTTAAATGTTTTTTTTTTTTTTTATGAAAATGAAAATCCTGTCATCATTTACTCACCCTCAAGTATTTCCAAATCTGTACTAGTTTCTTCTAGTGAACACAAAAGAAGATATTTTGAAAAATGTTGGGAACCAAACAGTTGCTGGTAGCCATTGACTATCTATAGTTCCATTTTTTTTTCTTCTCGCTATACTATAGAGGTCAATGGCTACCACCAACTGTTTGGTTACCTACATTCTTCAAAATATCTTCTTCTGCATTCAACAGAAGAAAGAAATGCATACAGGTTTGGAACAACATGAAGGTGAGTAAATGATAACATTTTCATTTTTGGGTGAAATATCCTTTTAATAGAATGTGATCGTTGAGGACTTGCACCGAAAAAAAGTCTTTATGTGGTATGGAGATTATTTCAACCTATATTAATAAACAGCATTTTTCCTCTTGAACTGTGTTTGTTTTTTATTTACGTTGTGAGCTAGTATTTCATTTACACCAAATTTAGTCAACATTTGGGTTTTTCTCTAAACTCTCTGTGCCCTCTGTAAGTAGTTTATATGCGGGCTGACATGGCAGTCATCTTGAACATACTGAAATGTGAGTTTGGCTATATGTTATTTAAGGCAATATAATACATTTTGATATTTACTGAGTGCGGGATGAAAATACTCCAAGTTAATTCTCCATCTAGGTTTAACACTAGATGCAGAAATAAGATGTTGTGAAAGGATTAAGAATCTATGCACAAGTTTGAGGGGACAGTATATCCGGACACGCTATTCATACAAGGATCATTGTGGTGTGGTAGGTAAAGGGAATGTGGGGGGTGGGGGATGGGGATTTCAAGTTTCTTTGTACGAGTTTTGACTGGAATCAGCAGATATTAAAGTATTGTCACATTGCTCTGTCTCTCAACCAAGGAGCATAATCAACCAAGCACTGTGGGTTTATGCAAATCTCTGACATTCTGGTGTTTAAATGGAATGATGGGTTGTGAAAAGGGAATTTAACTGTTTCTCTTTATTGTTCATATACTAAGAACATGACTGTACTGAGATTTAACAATGTTGCTGGCTTTTAAATGTTTTTTTTTTTTTTTATGAAAATGAAAATCCTGTCATCATTTACTCACCCTCAAGTATTTCCAAATCTGTACTAGTTTCTTCTAGTGAACACAAAAGAAGATATTTTGAAAAATGTTGGGAACCAAACAGTTGCTGGTAGCCATTGACTATCTATAGTTCCATTTTTTTTTCTTCTCGCTATACTATAGAGGTCAATGGCTACCACCAACTGTTTGGTTACCTACATTCTTCAAAATATCTTCTTCTGCATTCAACAGAAGAAAGAAATGCATACAGGTTTGGAACAACATGAAGGTGAGTAAATGATAACATTTTCATTTTTGGGTGAAATATCCTTTTAATAGAATGTGATCGTTGAGGACTTGCACCGAAAAAAAGTCTTTATGTGGTATGGAGATTATTTCAACCTATATTAATAAACAGCATTTTTCCTCTTGAACTGTGTTTGTTTTTTATTTACGTTGTGAGCTAGTATTTCATTTACACCAAATTTAGTCAACATTTGGGTTTTTCTCTAAACTCTCTGTGCCCTCTGTAAGTAGTTTATATGCGGGCTGACATGGCAGTCATCTTGAACATACTGAAATGTGAGTTTGGCTATATGTTATTTAAGGCAATATAATACATTTTGATATTTACATTAGATGAGAGCATGACCAAAAAAAAAAAAAAACAGTTGGCTCTCTGACTTGACTTTGTTAGCAGTCAGAGGTGATTGATTTATTGTGTGAGACTGCCTGCAGTTAATTTTATTTTCCAAATGTACTAGTCATGTCTTTGTGTAAAAGATTTTAATGAGGAAAACATTACTGAGGACACCTGTAAATTATGTAGCTGAATGGCACATGCAGAAAGTTAACGTGCTTCCTTTGATCATTCTGGTTCAGTTTTGCATAGCCTTAGGCTTAGAACATTTACAAAATTAGTAACATCTAAACTCTATCTGAACCTACTGCCAAGGAACAGGGTTATAAGCTAAATATGAAAAACTACTATAACCTTTCTACATTTTTTTCTTAAGAACAATTTAAAATATATGTGTAAATTGCTAATTTAACAAATTCCTAAATGGAAGAGTTGTCTTCTGCCTCTTGTGTTGGTTGCACTTATACAAATCATACACAAGAAGGCAGTATTGAGCTACATTCATTTCTATATCCTCACCGCAGTCCTTAAGGACAGCATCTTATTTACTCATCAGGCCTCTGAGACTTATTTGCCTAATCTTTATAGTATAAACATTTAGGCCTTTAGTGGTATTCTTTGTACTTCATTTCAGTTATGACCATAAATCATATTTACATAAACGAGTGTGAATAATGATACAGTATGGAGGTCTAATAATATACTGGTGCATCTTTTCACAGAATAAATGTAAAAAATCTCACTCTTCTCTCAGCTGTCACTTTCTTGGAATATTGTTGGCAATGGTATAGAGCAGGGGTGGCGAACTCCGGTCCTGGAGAGCCGCAGCCCTGCAGAATTCAGCACCAACCATAATAAAAACTCACCTGCCTGTAGCTTCCTAGTAACCCTTCAGACCTTGATTAGCTTGTTCAGGTGTGTTTGATTAGGGTTGAAGCAAAACTCTGCAGGGCTGCGGCTCTCCAGGACCAATGTTCGCCACCCCTGGTATAGAGAAACTCCCAAGACTAAAAGTGCTCTTGTAGGTGTTTTATGCTATAAATAACTATGGTCTATAAGTTACCATGGAAATACATCCTCAGGACCAATGCCAAGAGTTACTGTGAGGGAAAACAAGCATGCTAAGTTTGTCGACACTACACTCATTAAAAAAAAAAAATGTGTTGGATGAGTAAGCGTTTTTTTTCTATATGCATTTGAAAAGTGGCTAATTATAGAAAATCGGATAATCCTTGATAGGCTTTTATCTGACAGGCACAAGGCCACAGGTAATCACAGCCCTGCAGATATTGAGAACATATATATATATATATATATACTGTATATGTTACTTGAATACCCATCCTTAAAGTGGACTACAATCAAGGCATTTGTGGAGATCAGAAACAGTGCTGATACAGAGAATAACTCCCTTTGGAGTGGACTTTGAGCTTTGTAAATGTGCAGATCTTGTTCATGCGCAAACAGCAACATATGCACTAAAGGAAGTTGAAAATGTAAAAAGCATAATAGGACCCTTTTAAATTTGACTGGCTGAGCAGACGACTAGGAGTAATGAGCAGCACTGGGACTTTTCAATGTTTGTATCACTCTGCTAGTCTTTCTTTGTGGCGTTCTAGTCACACTGTCAGTGTGAGTATTAGTGGTGGGGATTTTTTGCAGGTTATATTGTTATACCAATAGATCAGGGGTGGCGAACGTCGGTCCTGGAGAGCCGCAGCCCTGCAGAGTTTTGCTTCAACCCTAATCAAACACACCTGAATAAGCTAATCAAGGTCTGAAGGGTTACTAGAAAGCTACAGGCAGATGAGTTTTAATTAGGGTTGGAGCTGTCCTCTGCAGGGCTGCGGCTCTCCAGGACCGGAGTTCGCCACCGCTGCAATAGATGATAACAAGTGACATTTTGTGTATTATGACGGGGCATTCACATGGAGTGTTGACGTCAATGCTTGATGGAGGGCGTGTTTGAAGCTTGGTGCTGACAGACAGACCGTCATAGTGACAACAGCCAATTACATTACCTTTCCAGTGTTGCATACGATTGGCTAACTATACTATATATATATATAGCTGATATGGAAGTCATTTTTAAACCAACCAGCTTTCTGTTGGTCAACCCGATCCAAAATCTGCATGGGGAAATCTTTCAAACAAAATTTCCAATCATGCAGATTCTTATTAAAATTACTCAATTTGACTGTGAAAATGCACCAAACAACGGTAAATGTGAGTTTAATTTTAACATTATCAGTAAATTATTTTTGTATAAAGGTGCGGTCCAGTGTTAATTTCATTGACGAATATAGATTTTGTCAACAACATTTTTTCACCAATGAAATTATAACTAAATAAAAAAACGTATTGAAATACAAAAACTATAATGAAAATCAATTGAAATTTTCGTCAACAAATAAAAACGAGATGAAATGTTAGGGAGGGACAATTTGGAAAGAGATCCAATCAGAACTAATTTGTAACGTGGTATACAGGTTAGATGCACAAGTTTACTGATCTACCTGTCAGCGCATAAGTTGGCATACATTTGCTCCATGTCTCATAAAATAAATTTAAAAAATGTCAATATCCGGGGCGAAAGAGAAGCGCAGACATATGTACAAATTTGAAAAAGGTTGATGATGCTAAAGAAACTTAATCCGGTAGGCTACGGTTTTCTGTGTGCACAGACCCGAAGCCTCTATTGAATTGAGTCCTGTTGTGTCTTATCACACTTGAATGGACAAATACACACAAAATTATGTCAAATTGTTTTTGTTTTTGTTTTTTTTGGCTAGTTCATGCAAATCCAATTGGTTATGTATCACGTGAATGTAACAGTTGGGAGAATATGAGATGCTAGTATATTGGATATGTGCATTAGGTCTTAAAGTGACATCAGCCTAATAAACCTGCTGCTGTCTTTGTCATCATAGTTAATCAAACAACAAAAGAAAAAAGAAAATCATACACTGCTAACTTAAGTAGGCCTAGTTTTAATAAGGAATACTCTATATTTTATATAATCACTAGTCTTTTGCTGACAAGGAGACAATGTTCTTGTTTCTTTATGAGAAGTGGTTTTATTTGATTTTCAGATAAATAAACAGTTTATTTCACAACATTTAAATGTGTCTCTTTTGCATGTTCAACCCTTAATAGGCTATCATTTATTTTAACAGATCGTATAGTCTAAGTTTATTTTTAGTCAAAATTTGCTGTTAAAATTAATGCTGGTGTGTAACATTTTTGTGCGGCAAATTTTCGCGGGCGAAATCCAGTCATTTCAATAAGTTATTTTATTATCGGAACCACAGGACTCCTGCTCAGTTTGTTTTTAATAACCCTACTGCTGTAAATAGATGTACTTTATTGATCCAGAAAACGAATCCAGTGGCAAAACCGCAACAACATAAAAGACAAACTACACAAACGAACAAGATGAAATATAATTCACGCGCATCCATATTCACCTCCCATCACTTGAGATCAGCACTTGTAAAAGCGCCCACATGACGAGGATCAGTGAAAGGAGGCGGGTGCCTCTCATTTATCTCCCCATGCTTGTCTGCGCTTCGCTCGGTCACAGTGAACTTTGGCAAAGCGCTCTGTGGATGCTGGCAGGAGTCGCTCCTCTCGGGCGCTGCTGGCACGCGCTGTGGATGCGAAACAACAGCAATAAGGTACTTCTAGCCAATGTTGTAAATAACCTGATAATTTCGCTTTATCATGTTATCGCATTCTGTTTGGTGAAATACCGGGTATTCAGTTTGAGCAAAATCACGCCAGGCACGACACTGGATGATAATATTTTAATACAAAACACAAAACAGCATAAAGGGACTTCAGAAAGAAACGATGTTTCTCTTGAAGGTGACTGTTTGAGGATGAAGCCAGACGCTACTGGGAAAGACAGGCGTGTTTAAAAATCTATCGCGAAGTTATGTGTGACGTACTGTGGATTTACAGTGTCTAAAACATCCTGTAATGAAATATGGAAACGAGGAGGAACTCCACATACCCGCAGTTTGGGATAAACTCACGTGCCATATGACAGAGCTGGAATAATGCCAGTTTAGGTCTGCATGAAGTTTGGAGTTGTCAAAACCATATATGTGGATATATGTGGCGGAATATACCTGAACAAGACATCATGGCAAAACTTTATGAGAAGAGATAATCATTATTTGGGTGAATTGTGAGGGGCAAAGGTGCTATGGTGAACTCATCCCCAGCGGTCGCTGCTCACGCAGAGGGTGAAGAGATCGAGGTGCTAGAGAGCACCGATGTCCTTCCTGTAGCTCCAGAGGACGTAAGTGACAATGTGCAGATGCATGATTTATGTTGTTGAAAAGCAGAAAGAACAGAGATGAATTTAAGATTGGTTCATCTTTTTCTCAATTATATCTGTGTTCATTCATTTCTCCGACCTCTTTCTCTGTCTTACACAAACGCTTCTCTCAGCAATGGAAGTCTCTTTTTAACAAGGTAGGATTACTGCTTTTGTTCCTGACAGTTTCTTGTATGTTTGGGTTTGGTGTTGTGTAACATGTGCAGGCCATGCTTGTTTATTAATATGTCAATAACTGATACAATGGTTCTATAAAATAAGAAAAAAGACAGAAGAGTAAAATCATGAAAAAAAAGTTATATTTCAGGTATAGTGGTCGACCAATATTACATAGGCTTGGCTATCAGACCCTGATGCTGAATGACAAAATAACCTTTAAAAATTCTTACACTAGACAGATTACATAGTAAATTGTTTTTAGTGCATTGTTTGGGACACGTAAGGCCTATAATGTACTATAAATCATCAACAAGACTTTGTCACAATAACACAGATCTGTATCCTATTTCTTTTTTCTTTTTATCTAAATTCAAGTCAAGAATTGAATTGAAATTTAAAAGGTATTCATTTCATTTCTGAAAGATTCACAACCCTGGTACACAAACTTGCTGAAATGAAAATTTATTACATAAATTTAACATAAATAACATTTATTTTAATAACGTAAAATAACATTTACTCAAAATTCACAAATTTGAACAGAAATTGCATTGACAAAATGGCCAGCAGACTTTGGAGCTGACAAAGCAAGGAAATATTCTCTTCTGTTAAATGGCCAAGTGGACATGGTTATTGGCTGATGCTAATAATCTCAATATATTGGTCTGTGACTAGTCTCAGGGGAAGGCGTGAATGTGTGAATTAATTACACATACAGTATCATGGTTACAGTTCTTAGTCTGGTCCACACTGAATCCAGCATTGGGAGGGGGTAGTTAGTGGTTTGCAGGGAGAAAACAGAGCCGGGTGACAGACGGAGAGCGGTCCCCCCTCTACCCCTTCTTTTCCCTTGCTCTTAGGCTTTCTCGCTGGCTCTGCAGCTGCCTAACCCTGACCCACCACACATACTCCCCAGGGATAAAGACGACGACATGAAGGATGAATGGGGCCCAAATGCAGAGGAGAGAGATGGGTATCAATAAGAAGGGAAAGAGAGATTTAAGGGTTAAGAGGGAGCCAGACATGAACAGAGATCGGGAGCTCTAAGGGTGTAAAAGGGTCATGGCACACCCCCTCTGTCCCTACTAGATTTGATAGGAGAGGGATGGCTCGGCTGCCTCACAAGTGGGCCTCTTACTCCGCTTCCTTTATACAGCCGACACTATGAGTCCCTCAAGTGGCCTACCGTTTTGGGGTTTCATCCAGTGTTGGGGTCACTGCCCTGCAAAGCTGTAAATTGTGCATTGTGGGATCTAAAGGCCAGGAACACACTTCACTGATTGCAGATGTAACAAACTAATGAAAAAGAAGAGGTGGAGCTGGGTTGTTATATGACACAATGTTAGAGTACAAATAATCTATAATTCACACATAGATATTCATATGCTCAAACCTGACAGCTGATGAAAATAGGGCCTTTCGCACCGCTTTAGTTCCAGAACTAAAGGTACAGTACTAAAGTACTGGGACGATTTTGCGTGAACTATTTCCCAGTACCATTTAAAGGGTTGCATTCGCACCGAGAGTGTGTACTAAGAAGTGACGTAAGCCGGTCGACAGCGTCGTCATTTGTGCGCGGCATTCAACAACAGAAACAAATAAGAACAACATTAACAACAGGAGGATGGAGGACGCTGTGATCGGAGCTGTGTTTTTGTTGTGTCTCGCGGGTTTCACAATAATGGACATGGAAAGTCGACGTATACGTAAAGCGATTGAAAGAACGGAAAGGAGGACTAAGAATCTCCAACGACAACTGGCAGTGCTACATTTGCTACAAGTGCCTGCACTTCAGCGTCCGTCCATCTATCGCTGTTCTCCATACTTGCGAAATAAGTTGACACAAAGTTTACAGTGTTTACACGGCGTTTTAAATAATGGCGGGTGAGGGCGTTTTCGTACGCGTTTGGCCAATCAATGTCTACTTACCTCACGATTAGTACCAGTTGTGCTGGTTAGACCCTGCTCCGGAGTAGGAGCTAATTTGGTTCTCGAAAAAGGCAGTCCGGTACTAAAATCGCACCCAGTTCCGGCGGTGCGAAAACGCCAAAAAGTGGGTAGTTCCACAATTAGTTCTGGTACTATGAAAAGGTTCCCGCGGTGCGAAAGGCCCTAAACTGTCAGCATCAGATTATTGCATTCTTACCCTGTGGTGCAAGTGACATTAAGTGGCTTGTTTGCTTTCGACAACTTATTAGCTGACTGCATACAAAAAAATATATAATAATTCCATAAACATGGAAAGCTATTAAACCACTTATTGTGGATAAATAACAATTCTCTTACAATAACACAGAATGCTAGCTTCTCACCCCAGTTAAATTAAGTTTCATGACTGCAAATCAGTAAATACAGTAATTCAGTTAAATTACTTATTTAGTTGTTCAACTTACTCACAATACTAATTATTTTAGTTTTTTTTTTTTTTGAAGTGACGTGTGGCCAAGTATGGTGACCCATACTCGGAATTTGTGCTCTGCATTTAACCCATCCAAGTACACACACAGTAGTGAACACACACACACCGTTAACACACACCCCGAGCAGTGGGCAGCCATATTGCTGCGGCACCCGGGGAGCAGTTGGGGGTCCGGTGCCTTACTCAAGGGTCTCAGTCGTGGTATTGAGGGTGGAAGAGAGTGCTGCTTATTCACTCCCCCCACGACAATTCCTGCCGGACCTGAGACTCGAACCCACAACATTTGTGTTACAAATCCGACTCTCTAACCATTAGGCCACGACTGCCCCTATCAAAGATCCAATTTGTGATGCCGTGAGGAGATCGCATCTGGTCATTATGATCTTTGCATAATGGATTGCAGGATCCAGGTTCAGCCCAGAGTTGATTCCAGCTCCAGTTCCCAAGTTCAGCCCAGAGAAGGCTCCAGTTCCTAAGTTTAGCCCAGAGATGACTCCAATCCTCAGGTGCAGCCCTGTGTTGGCTCTAGTTCCCAAACGCAACACTGTGATTGCTTCAGCACTTGAATGCAGTCTAGTGGTGGCTCATCCCTGAGCTCAGCCCAGTGCCCGTCTTCATCCCTGGCATACATCCCTGGCCACTGAGGACGAGCCCAATGGTGAGGAAACCGGGGCTGAACCTCCCTGGTCCTCTGAGCAGCCGGCACCTCCATGTTCCACTGAGCAGCCGGTACCCCCTGCACTCCCTCTGCAATCACCCACACCTGACACCAATCCAGCTCCTTGTACGCCACTATACTTAAGCACACACCTCGAGATTCATAGTTGTCTGGTCTCGTTTGAGTAAAGACTGTTTACCTGTTTTCCAAATTCCAGCAACGATGTTCCAACGTATTCTCCAAGTTCCTGTTTTCCGTGTCACCAAGTCTTCCCATTGTGTGTTCCAAGTTCTACTTATCTCCTTACTCACATTCACTCAATGTGTGTGCTCGATCCTCTGTCCACGATCTCCACAGCTCCTGCAAAGAAAGTAATGTCCATTACCATTTCATCTTCCTGCCCTGCCATGCTGCAATAAACTTGTTATTGTTGAACCGCAAACCATCTCATTACATGACAGGTTGATCATCTACACACATTGTATAATTCAAGTAAGGAATAATTGACGACAGTCAATTGAGTTATTAAAAGAATAATGTGTACCTGAGGTGATAATGCTGTTGCCAGTTTTCTTTTTTGTCCCGCCATGAAAATTGGTCCAAAAACTTGCCAAAGCAGAATTAACCGTTGTGTGTCTCTGAGCAATGCTGGTGTTTTGTTCCTGAATGAAGCAGTGTATTTGCACAGTTGAGAGAGATTTAATGCACAAAGACAATCATTTGTAATCTACAGGTGTAACAATGTTACCTAAAAATGACAAAGTCTCCAATATCAAAAATGACAGCCTGTCCAGATCCCTGAAAACACAGACACGCAACATCATACAAACATTGAAAAGTCCTAGTGCTGTTGGACTGTTATATCAGTGCTAGGGTTGCAAAAAGGTGGAAAATTTCCAGTAAATTTCGGAAATGTGATTAAGGTGTTTACATGTCTATTCTGCACTTCAGTAATGTGACTAAAATAGGAATACTCCACATGTCTTACTTCGATTTCTGTTTACTTCGATTATGACTTTAGCCGGATTAAGGTAATCAAAAATCTCTGTTTACATGGTAGATTTTTAATCAGAGTATTGTCTTAATCGTATTAAAATCGGAGTATTGTTGTCCATGTAAACATACTCATTGTCCAATATCTTTTGCTCGTTCTATTTTCAGCGTACTTCCCTTTTCTCTCCCTCGCTCTATAGTTTTTCTTCACAGCCCACTCTTTCTCTGACACTTTACTTAAGAGACTGTGATAATAAGAGGAATCTCCAACTTGCAAAGCGTGAAAAAAAAAAAAATAGACAGTTGCCTAAAATATCAGTTCAGTAGTACTCTCTGGAGCGTGGAAGTGTGGAGTATGGTAACATCCAGTGCAGAGGTCTTCATTAAACCGTGTAAAAGGATTGTCAAGAAGCAAGCGAATGCTTTATACTATAGATGAAAAAAAAAAAACCTAACACTTGCTTCTCTAACCTTTTTGTATTTTATCTATTTGTTTTCTTTTTATTTATTATACAATTAACAAAAGCAAAAAAGGCCTCTAACACTAGCTTGCTCTTTTCTTTTTCTATTCTGTTTTCTTTTTATTTATTATATGATTTTAAAAAAAAACTTGCTACGTGTACTGCATTAAGCTAACTGAGACTTGTTATAGCACTTGCTTATCATTGCTCTTTTGTTGATTTTGATTGCTTCCATTGTCCTCATTTGTAAGTTGCTTTGGATAAAAGTGTCTGCTAAATGACTAAATGTAGATGCACATAACTGCTCTCTTTCAGACACCTCAGTAATGTTAGGCATGTTGGCAGTGGGGCCTTGCTCAACGTCAGCATTCCAATTCATCTAAAAGGTTCTCAGAGGGGTTCAGGTCTGGGCTTTGTGCAGGCCAGTCAAGTTTGACCCCATAAACCATTACTTTTTTGACCTCGTTTTTTCAATTCAATTCAATTCAAGTTTATTTGTATAGCGCTTTTCACGATGACTCCCCATTTAAATGAACAAGGTGGTAGCGATCGGACAGGTAGGATCTAAGCCATCTTAAAGCCTGCCCTTGAAAACCTGTATAGTTTTGTAATCGATCTATGAGTATGTCATGATCTCTAGTGTCCAACGCAGCACTAAGATCAAGTAAAACTAGCAATGAGATGCAGCCTTGGTCTGACGCAAGAAGCAAGTCATTTGTAATTTTAACAAGTGCAGTTTCTGTGCTATGGTGGGGCCTGTGTTTTTTTTACACAGGCATATTCTTGCTGTACAACTACCAAACATTTTTGTCTAGGGAGATTGCATGACTTTGTGCTTGATATGATGCGCCTGTTAATACTGAATAAAGCTTAGCTAGATAATTAAAACAAAATGGGTTTTTCAAACTGTAGTCTGTTAACATTATTAAATACATATTTAATGCATTTTTTTATTAACATATACTAACATTACTGAATTTTATATTTTTGTCTAGATAAATTGATGGATGGATAGATAGATACTGTGTAAATGCACTGTGTAACTTCATTCAACTTTAAAAAAGTTTAAATGTGAAAATACAGATTTATAGATTTTATTTTAGTTTTCATTTTGTAAAAAAATCATTTTGTCAGCAACAACACCTGAACATATAAACCCTTCCTCTTTGTTCAAGTTGCATACAATGTAAACTGCATGGCCCGAAATTATTTTGTTAATTAGATAGATGTTTAGCTTATTGAGTGTTGATGTATCAATATCGTTAGTAGGATTATTGGGCCAAGAAAGCCGCAAACATTCAAAAATGTGTCTTTGATGTGGTAATTAAGTGGTAAGGAGGGGACTGTGCCATCTCTGGTCCTTTGGGCTTGAATCAAGAATAAAAGAGAATGATGAAGAGACAGAGAGGCAGGGTGTACATTTAAGGGTATCATGGGCTACATGTGTGACAGCTGTGCATCCAAAATAAAGAACTTTGCTTGCTTTCATGCTCTACTGTTCTCATCACTTTGGCTGAAAATTGAGCTCACAGCCCACCTGCTGTCTGGCCAACACAGCTATCTCTCTCTCACACTCACATATACACAGTATGTGATCAGCATCTGCTCATCAGTGGGGGTGGTGACAGTCTAGTGGTCAGAGACGGAGGTTGCAGGTTAAATCTCAGGTAGGGGAAACCCATGAGTCACTGCGATTTCTCATAAAGGTTGAGTCCTTCAGTAAAACACTTCAGGTTGTTCCAGGCAAACTGTTCCTGCAGTTAGTGTTGTGTCCTTTGGAAAAAAAAAAAGAATTTACCACGCTCAAGATGTAAGACAGTGGAAGCAAATGGGTCATGCAGAGTGTTCCTTCATGTCATGTCAGAAAAACACATTCTCAAATTCAGTTAACAAGTTAATTGTTAGGCGTAACTAAAATGTACATATTTAAGACATGACAAACCACAAGTGTGTCGCAGATCACAGCAGTGCTTCCTTCTTACATGCTGCATGCAAAAACAAGAATACAGCATAACTTGTTTAGTCTGATTTATGAACAAATGACTTATGGGTTGGTTCTTTTAATGAATCATTCAAAAAGACTCACAATCTCAGCAGTTTCTGGTTTGAATCCATCTCACGAATCCTTATGACAAATCATTCACTGGCTTCTGAATCAACATACTGTATGACTCACTTGCTAAACTGCAAGTTCCATGTCAATGCATCATTACTACAAAATAGCCATTGGGCTGATCTTAATTGCTATGCCACCAAGAACCCAACAATATATTCTCTCTTTATCCTATTT